>NW_007128263.1:0-1491 GCF_000164805.1 Carlito syrichta
GATGATGAAACAACTTTTCCTTTCACTGCTGTCTCTGCACCTTCAAATTATGATGATAAATTATCCCCACAAGACACGACAGGTTTGGAGAATTAAGCCACAAATTGCCACGGTAACAATTACCTTAATAACACTAATCTACCTCTTCCACAGGTCCCTCTACATAAGGCAGAGTTAAAAAGGCTAAACCTTACACTGCCCCTGCCCCTCCTTTTCTTTTTGGAATACAGGCTGCTTGAGCAGAGGCAGGGAAAGAAGGAGATTTCAGTTTATCAGCATGTTTTCCAGTGGCTATTACCGATGTTGATGGAGTGGGCCAAGTGCAATGGAAGACTTTCCTTTACAAATTGGTAAGAGAATTAAAAGAGGCCAGTTCACAATATGGACCTTTGGCTCCCTATACTCTTGCTATTTTAGATCAATTCACTTCTCACTGGATGACTGCTTCTGATTGGCAACAATTGGCTAAAAGCTGCTTATCCAGAAGAGCCTATTTACTTTAAAAAACAGAGTATGAAGATCAGGTAAAAATTCAGATGACAAAAAATCAAAATTGGCCACCAGATACATTTGTTATTGTTAAAGATATGCTGATAGGTATTGGGCAGTATGCCACATACAACGCTCAAGTAGTTTTCCCTAGAAAAGTGTATACTCAAATAAGCCACTGTGCTTATACGGCTTGGAGAAAGTTGCCTGCTGATTCCACTCAATCTCCTTCTTTGTCTGAGATAAAACAAAAGGCAGATAAAAACTACGAGGATTTCATCTCCAGACTAACCACCATCGTCAAACGAATAATTACTAACAAAGAGACAGCAGAAATTTTAGTTTAGCAATTGGCTGTTGAAAACGCTAATAACACTTGTCAGACTTTAATAAGACTGATAAAAAGGACCAGCAATATAATCAATTATATCAGACAATGATGATGATGATGATGAGACCTTCCTTTTTGGCACCCTTCCTGCACCTCTTTCTAAGGTTTTCTTTTAAAGGTTGAGAATACTGAAATAAAACTTGGATTTAGTTACACTTTTTTTCTTATAAGAATGCAGAGAGCTCGAGCAATAATAAACAAAAGTATATAAGTAATATATGTGATATAAGTAATAAGTAATATAAACAATATATATAAGCAATATGAGAAATATATAAGTAATATAAGCAAAAGTATATAAGTAATTTGTAAGTAATATAAGTAATATAAATAAGTATAAGCAATATATAAGCAATATTAGCTCTCTATATAAACAATATATAAGTAATATAAATAATATAAGCAATACATAAGTATATAAGTAAAAGTATATAATTAATAAGCAAAAGAATATCTCATTGCAGTCTTGCCTTAACTGTGGTCAAGTCAGACACATTAATAGAGATTGTTCGGCTAAGCAAGGTATGACTGGCTTACACAGCACATCATCACCATTTAGTGGGTCTACTCGACCAAAAACCTTGTGTCCCAAATACCAAAAAGGCTTTCAG
>NW_007128264.1:0-6662 GCF_000164805.1 Carlito syrichta
GTATATAACACCAATTTTGGAGATATCATTCTGTCCCCAGATTTAATGGTTTTGGCCCTTGCCAAAAATCAATGAACCATAGAGATATGGTTTTACCTCTGGACTCCCAATGCAATTCCATTATCTGTTTATCATTGTACCACTATCATGCTGTTTTAATTACAGATATCTTTGCCATAAGATTTGAGACTGGTGATTGTGAAATTTGTTTTTCTTTTTCAGAATTGGTTTGGCTCTTGAGGGTTTCTTGAAATTACATGTGAATATTAGGGTCAGTGTTCCCATTTCTGCCCAAAGTCTTTGGGATTTTTATAGGCATCACATTGAATGTATAATTTGCTTTGTGTAGTTTTGCCATCTCAGAAAGTATTGTCTTCCAATCCACTAGTATTATATGTCTTATATTTGTTTAGAATGTCTTTAATTTCTTTCAGCACTGTTTTATTCTTTTCATTGTCTAAACCTTGTCATTTGATTGAATTTATTCCTAAGTATATTATTATTATTGATATACTATCAAGTAGAATTTTCTTAATTTCATTTTCTGATGATTATTTGCTAGTATACAGAAATAATATGAATTTTTACATTAATATTTTGCTTATAACTTTGCTAAATATATTTGCTGGCTCCAATAATTTTTAAAGACATCCATATTTATATGTATAACTTATCAACGTCTTGTTTAAAATGCCTTTTTTGCCTGATTGCTCATGATTGAATTTACAGTACAATGTTGAATATAGTGGTAAAATGTTCATTCATGAGGCATTCCTGATCCTAGAAGTAAACCACTCAGTGATGACAATTGAGTGTGTTTGCTGTGGGTCTTGCAGAAAAGCTTTTTACCATGTTGAAGACATTCCCTTGTATCCTTTTTTTGTGGATGTTTTACATTGAAATTGTGTTGAATTTTGTTAAAGTTCTTTCTGCATCAATTGCTATGATTATGGGGTGTTTTTCCTTTTGTCAATATGATGTGTTACAGGGATAACATTTTTAGGTTGAGCTTCCTTGGATTTCTGAGACAAAGAAGTCATGTTTGTGATGTCTGATCCTTGTATTTACTTTGATTTTCACCATTTTAATGATGTGTTTTTAATAGCTGTGTGACATTTAATTATCCTTTTCTTTTTAAATTATTTGTATTTTAACAATGAGGGGTACAGTTCAGGGCTAGATATACAAATGTTCATTATGCAGGTCCCTTGTTAAAGAGGTGTTCCCCTTCTCCCCTAGCAGTTTCCTACTACTGCCAATCCTGCCCCAGCCCATGGCTGTTTCCTACATTTCCAAACCATTGCTTATAGTATTAGGATAATTGTTCAATGTCCACTTGTGAGTAAGAAAATGTGGTACTTGGTTCTTTGTTTCTGTGATAGATCACTCAGTATTATAGACTTATATAAGTTCATCAAAGTTGTTGTGAAGTTCATAGTTTAGTCTTTATTTATGGCTGCATAACATTCCATATTTATCAGTACCACCTTTTTTCCAGTTGTGTTTCGATGGGCAGCATGGTGGCCTCCATGTTTTTGCTATTGTGAATAATGCTGTGGTAGACATGTGTGTGCTGATAGCTTTTTCAGACAGTGATTTGTGTGCCTTTGGGTATGTTTCCAGTAGGGAAATTGCGGGGTCATATGTAAGGTTACTTTTTAGAACTTTTAGGAATCACCACATCTTTATCCACAGAGGCTGTACTGGTTTACACTCCCACCAATAGTGTTGTTTAACCTTTTAATATGTCGTTGGTTTCAATTTACTATTATTTTATTAAGGATCATTATGTCTATATTTATAAATCTTTTTGTCCAGTTTTCAGTCCTGGTGAAGTTATGTCTTTGATTTGGGATTGGTGATGGCTAGGACATGAATAGGGATTGTATTTAGGAAGGTAAGTAGTTAGGGTATTTTGCATTTAGAGGTATAAGTTTGAATGTTAGTGCTAAAAATAAAAAAGTGAACTTTACAGGCTAGAAACTAGGACTTAAGCATAGGAGGCTGTGAGCAATGAGGACAAGAATAGAAAGAGAGGATTGGGCTTCTTATTAGGGTTAAATGAGGGTGAAGTGAGGCATTTAGTTAGGGGTGAGGGACTAGGTTTAAAGGTGGAGTTAGAGTTAAAGTAAATCTTGGGGTCAAGGTCAGATTTGAGTCGAGGCAAAAACCTAAGGGTTAGGATCAGTGTACTGCGTGGGGTTAGGAGTAAATGGTAAGTGTCGAGATTAGGGTCAGAGTCAGTATAAGAAGTTAGGCTTGGTGGTTATAGGGTTAGAATTCTATTTTAGAATTAGGATTAGGGTTTAGTGTTAGGGTTTAGAGGTTAAGGGTTAGAAACTAGGGGCCATAGGTTAAGGTTTATGGGTTAGTTGTTGGGGTTAGGTGCGTGCTAGAGTTAGAGTTTAGAGATTAAGATTTAGGGTTTAAGGTTAGGATTTGAGTAAGGGTTTATGGTTAAGGTTTAGGGGTTACAGTTTGCTCTTTGAGTTGGTGGCTATGGTTTAGTGTTAGGGTTTAGAGTTTATGGCTTGGACTTTGGGGTTAGGTTTCACTATTAGGATTTAGGCTTTAGATTTGGCTTAAGATAAGGACTAGTTTGGGTTAAGATAAAACTAGGTCTTATGATTAGTATTTTAGGGCAATAGTGATTTTTTTAAGGTTAGAGTTAAAGGTTAGGATTAAGTGATGGGGTTAGGGGTTAGGATTTGAGAATAAGATTATGGTTTAGGGTTTGAGGTTTAAAGTTTAAAGCTTAGGGTTAGGGCTGTTTAGGCCTAGAATTATGATTCATATTATAGGTTTCAGTTTTGAATGGGTGTTAGGGTGTTTCCTTTTTTTTGAACCGATACTTTTCAAAAAGTTAAAATTAGGATTAAGATTAGGGTTAGGGATAAGGTTTACAGTTAGTGTTAGTATGACATTTTGGGATTAGCTGTTAGGAGTTAGTGGTTGTGGCTAGGGATTAGATTTAGGTTTAGGGTTTAGGGATTAGCACTTGTGTTGGGGTGAAGTTGGGTCGGGGTGGTCAAGGTCAAAAGTCAATATAAGATCAGGTGTAGGGTTGGGGAAAGGGTCCGGGTTATAGTTCTTTTTTGCGCTAATGCTTTCAAAGTGTTATGACCTTCCAATTATAGCAATTTATTGTCAAGATTATAACCAATTATATGTATAACCAGTTTTGATCCTAGTTGCCTCAAGGCAGTACCTGGTGTCTATGGAAGGACTGGTTTTCATGCTGATGCTTGTGTGCACTTACATGGTATGTACTGACAACTGGGAGCTCCTAACACACCTAAAGTCACTGGACAAGTATATAAAATATTTATAGTATATAAAATATATCACTGGACAAGATATAAAATATTATATCACTGGACAAGATATAAAATATTTTGGGGCCTTCAGCCTGAGAGGATCTTTTGCTTTACAAAGTCTACATTGATCTTTCATGATGCAGAATATGTCATCCCTGGTGTTTCTCTACATTCTCAGACCAAGGGTGGCTATGTTTGCTGAATCTCAGAGGAAAGCTGGTCCTTGTTTACAGATTCTACATAGTGTCACACCTGTGCTATATTCTTGGGTGTTACAGTAAGGGGAGAAATACTGGAGGAGAGATTCTTTCCAGGAAAGTTGCTCTAAAGCACCCTGAAGAACCCTAGGCTTAAAATTTGGAGCCATAGATTTAGGTCCTTGGAGAGGCAGGAAAATGGCAAAGGCCAACTCAGTGCACATGTGTGTAGCTGGCTAAGCTTCCAGGTCCTGTAGACTCTGAATCCATTTCTGGTATTATGTCACCAGATACATTAAAAGACAAGACTCAAACTCTTGATTGCTACCTTGTGACATAATTTTAGTAAGATATGGTCTAACTGTGCCCTAGATGGGGCTGCAGATTCCAAATAGGCAGAAAGACCATCCCATGTGTAGCATTTGGGGGCAGGTGAGATCTTTCCTGCACAACTGTGGCTGCAGAGCTGAAAGCCTGAGAGGGAACTGACAGATAGCTTCCAAGCCTTCGCCAGTGTAAAGGTGGGCACCTTTTATGTTCCCATTGGGTCTTGTCATTCTGGATGGTATTTGGGAGATTTAATTAAACCCAAAATGTCCCCCAAACCAGAAAACCTCTCCAAAAAGATAAAAGACAGATAAAACTGTCTAAAAACACAATTAAACCAGAATGAGGAGTGCATCAGAGGCACAACATGAAGGGAATGCAAAGATTGGAGGTATGAAAGTCTTATTTATTTATTAATATTTTTACTTTAATTTATACATTTTTTTTTTGAGTTGGAGTCTCACTCTGTCGCCCAGACTGGAGTGCAGTGGCCACTCCCAGTCACCGCAGCCCCGACTTGCTGGGCTCCAGCGATCCTTCCGCCTCAGCCTTCCAAGTAACCGGAATTACAGGCATGCGCTACCACGCCTGATAATTGCCATTCTGACTGGAGTTAGGCGGTATCTCAGTGTGGTTTTGATTTGCAGCTCCCTGAGGATTAGTGAGGTTGAACATTTTTTCATGTGTCTGTTGGCTGCTCAGATGTCTTCCTTTGTGATGTTCATATCTTTTGCCCATTTTATAATGGGATTGTTTTTTTTTTCTTTCCAGCAGGTTTGAGTTCCTTGTAGATCCAAGATGTTAAGCCTTTGTCAGACCTGGTGTTGGCAAATACTTTTTCCCAGTCTGTAGGCTGTCTCCCTGCTCTCTTGATGGTTTCTTTGGCTTTGCAGAAGCTTGTCAGTTTAATGAGGTCCCACTTGTCTATCTTATCTCTTATGGCCTGTGGGTTTCGGGTTTTGTTCAGGAATTGGATGCCAGTTCCAATTTCCATGAGGGTATGTCCTTCCTTTTCTAAGGTTCTTATGGTTTGAGGTTTTACATTTAGGTCTCTGATCCATTTAGAGTTAATTTTTGTGTATGGGGATAGATAGGGGTCCTGTTTCAATCTTCTTCATGTGGTCAGCCAGTTTTCCCAGCACCATTTACTGAAAAGGTTCTCCTCTCCCCAGTGGTAGGTGGTGGGGGCTTTGTCAAAGATGAGTTGGTTGAGGAATTGAGGTTTCTCATCTGGAATCTCAGTTCCATTCCATTGATCTATATGCCTGTTCCTATACCAGTACCAAGCTGTTTTGATGATTGTAGCTTTGTAATAAAATTTGAAGTCTGGTAATGTGATACTGCCTGCTTTTTTTTTTTTTTTGCGGATGATTGTTCTGGCTGTTCTTGGTCGTTTGTGCTTCCATATAATTTCCTGTGTTGTTTTTCTAGGTCTGAGAAGAATGTTGTTGGTAATTTGATGGGTAATGCATTGAATCTGTAGATTGCCTTAGGTAAGATGGACATCTTCACAGTGTTGATTCTTCCAACCCATGAGCATAGGATATTTTTCCACTTGTTTGTGTTATCTCTGATTTCTTTGACAGAGTTTTATAATTTTCATTGTAAAAGTCTTTCACGTCTCTGGTTAGGAAGATGCCAAGGTATTTCATTTTTTTTGTGACTATTGTGAATGGAAATGTGCTTTTTATTTGGGTTTCTATTTGCTTATTATTGGTATAAAGAAATGCAATTGTCTTTTGCACATTTATTTTATATCCTGAGACTTTGCCAAAGGCCTTTATCAGTGTAAGGAGGTTTTTGACAGATTCTCTTGGGTTTAAAAGGTATACAATCATGTCATCTGCAAAGAGAGATAACTTGACTTCCTCTTTTCCTATTTGGATACACCTGGTTACCTTCTCTTCTCTGATTGCTCTAGCCAGGACTTCCAGTACTATATTGAACAGGAGGGGTAAGAGTGGGCACCCTTGTCTTATTCCAGTTTTCAGGGGAAATGGTTCCAATTTTTGTCCATTTCGGAATATGCTGACTGTGGGTTTCTCATAGATGGCTTTTACTATTTGTGGTATGTTCCCTGTATGCCTAGATGTTCGAGGTTTTTATCAAGAAGGAGTGCTGGATTTTATCAAAAGCTTTTTCTGCATCTGATGATATAATCATGTGGTTTTTGTTTTGACATCTGTTGAAGTTTTTAATTACATTTATGGTTTTAGGAATGTTGAGCCTCCCTTGCATCCCAGGGATGAAGCCTACTTGGTCATGATGGATGATTTTTAGATGTGTTTTTGAATCCGGTTTGCTGGGATCTTGTTCAGTATTTTAGCTTCTATGTTCATCAAAGATATTGGCCTGTAGTTCTCTTTCTTTGTTGGGTCTTTACCTGGCTTGTGTATCACTGTGATGTTAGCTTCATAAAATGATTTTGGGAGAGTTCCATCTTTCTCAATCACCTGAAATACCTTCAGTAGGATTGGGATCAGCTCCTCCTTAAATGTCTTGTAGAATTCTGCTGGAAAGCCATCTGGTCCAGGGCTTTTTTTTTTTTTTTTTGTAGGTAGTTTTCTTATTACGTAGTCAGTTTCCTTGATTGTTATTTGTCTATTTAGGGTCTCAATTTCTTCTTGTTTTAACCTAGACAGGTTGTGTGATGACAGAAAGTCCTCCATTTCCTTGAGGGTTTCAAGTTTGTTTCCATACAGGTGTACATAGTAGTCTCTAATGATCTTTTGTATTTCTTCAGGGTCATATGTGACTTCATCTTTTGTGTTTCTGATTGTGTTTATTTGGGTTTTTTCTCTCTATTTCTTGGTCAGTCTAG
>NW_007128265.1:0-591 GCF_000164805.1 Carlito syrichta
CTTGTGTATCAGTGTGATGTTAGCTTCATAAAATGATTTTGGGAGAGTTCCATCTTTCTCAATCACCTGAAATACCTTCAGTAGGATTGGGATCAGCTCCTCCTTAAATGTCTTGTAGAATTCTGCTGGAAAGCCATCTGGTCCAGGGCTTTTTTTTTTTTTTTTTTGTAGGTAGTTTTCTTATTACGTAGTCAGTTTCCTTGATTGTTATTTGTCTATTTAGGGTCTCAATTTCTTCTTGTTTTAACCTAAACAAGTTGTGTGATGACAGAAAGTCCTCCATTTCCTTGAGAGTTTCAAGTTTGTTTCCATACAGGTGTACATAGTAGTCTCTAATGATCTTTTGTATTTCTTCAGGGTCATATGTGACTTCATCTTTTGTGTTTCTGATTGTGTTTATTTGGGTTTTTTCTCTCTATTTCTTGGTCAGTCTAGCTAGGGGAACATTGATCTTGTTTATCCTTTTGAAGAACCAACTTTTTGTTTCATTGATTTTTTTGTATTATCTTTTTGACTTCTATGTCCTGGATTTGGACTTTTATTTTGGTGATCTGGATTCTTCTGCTGAAATTACGGTTTGTGAGGTCTTGC
>NW_007128266.1:0-855 GCF_000164805.1 Carlito syrichta
ACGTTTTCTTTTGTTTCATTAATTACCGAAACTCTGTCTGCTTCAGCCCATGGCCGCCATCTTGGAAGCCCTGCATTTCCTTGTTCAAGAGTGTGACAGCTACTATTTGATTTTTAGAGTAGACTTGTTGGGATAAAATATATACATATACACTCATAGCTGCGTAAATCTATGCTTGCTGTTTTGATTCCTTTTGCTACATTATTCAAGTGTAATAGTTACTATATGATTTATAAAAGAATTAACGATAAGGTATTAGCTTAATAGGATATAGCATAGTATTAAAGTCCAATAACTAGATCATATGAAAATTAAAGTTTAGACATATGAAACATATGAATTATAGTAAAGTTTTGTAGTTTAAGAATAAGTTTTAACTGAGTTATAAGGCATTATGTTAAATTGTAATAGGTTAATAGTATAACTGACAGTTAAGTCATTTAACTAAACTTATAGATTATAGTATAGTGTTAAGTTGATAATATTAATTGTTAACAATATTGGGAATCAGTGAACTTGGATTGAACCTAGAGTTAACTCAGGAAAGTTTTTTGTATTAATCAGGGTATAGAGCAAAGAGTATAATATGAATGATTCATTGAACATTATGGAAAACACTTTGAACGATTTGTATTGAAATTGTGCACCTGTGACCTTAATGTAAGCACGGCAGGCATCACGGAATTTGAATTGTTTGCTTGGAAATTGCAGATCTCGTGGTGGTCTTGTGATGCATAGTTTTGTAAAGCACGAAACTTGTACGCCCCCGGTGAGTGATTATCACATTGCTGGAGGGTATAGAAAATGGTATATAAGTTGGAAAATGTTTTGATAAATCGGCTCCAGTCTTGATCA
>NW_007128267.1:0-773 GCF_000164805.1 Carlito syrichta
ATTCTGATTTTTAGAGTAGACTTGTTAGGATAAAATATATACATATACACAGCATAGTTGCATAAATTTATGCTTGCTGTTTTGTTTCCTTTTGCTACATTATTCAAGTGTAATAGTTACTATACGATTTATAAAAGAATTAACGATAAGGTATTAGCTTAATAGGATATAGCATAGTATTAAAGTCCAATAACTAGATCATATGAAAATTAAAGTTTAGACATATGAAACATATGAATTATAGTAAAGTTTTGTAGTTTAAGAATAAGTTTTAACTGAGTTATAAGGCATTATGTTAAATTGTAATAGGTTAATAGTATAACTGACAGTTAAGTCATTTAACTAAACTTATAGATTATAGTATAGTGTTAAGTTGATAATATTAATTGTTAAAAATATTGGGAATCAGTGAACTTGGATTGAACCTAGAGTTAACTCAGGAAAGTTTTTTGTATTAATCAGGGTATAGAGCAAAGAGTTTAATATGAATGATTCATTGAACATTATGGAAAACACTTTGAACGATTTGTATTGAAATTGTGCACCTGTGACCTTAATGTAAGCACAGCAGGCATCATGGAATTCAAATTGTTTGCTTGGAAATTACAGATCTCGTGGTGGTCTTGTGATGCATAGTTTGTAAAGCACGAAACTTGTACGCCCCCAGTAAGTGATTATCACATTGCTGGAGGGTATAGAAAATGGTATATAAGTTGGAAAATGTTTGAATAAAATCGGCTCCAGTCTTGATCAGACTGTTCCCAGAAGAACTG
>NW_007128268.1:0-8602 GCF_000164805.1 Carlito syrichta
CAAGCTTTGTTCAAACCAGACGTTAATGCTGGAATTGAACACAGAACACTTTGTCATCATTACCTGGGATCTCAAAAGTATAATACAATTTTTGCTATATATGGCACAAAAATGCCTCTTGGTATGACACTGAATTATGGAGATATATTGATTTCTGCAGTATTTTGACTAAACAATAAAACTAAACCTGTTAGCTCCTAAACAGATACCCAGACATCAACCCAGCCATGATAGCAATAGTCATGAAGATAAAGGTTTCATTTAGCCCAGTTAAAAATAGGAAACTCCTCAAATCCATGTCTGCTCTGGCAGTTCCTTCTGCTCACACTTTTGTTTTCCTTTTCTCTTTGCAGGGGTAGAACAGGAGAGTAAAGAGAGGGTCAGTTCTGCCATTGGGCAGATTACCATTGGGTTGGCTCTAATGGTAATCCCAAACCAGCACTCACTGGCTGGGGGATCTTGGACACTAACCTAAACTCTGGGGAATTTGGTCTCCTCACAAGTAAATGAGAACAGTATCAGTCTCGTGGTGTTATTAAGGGATTCAGTTAGTTAATACACGATGCACCTAACCTACCTTTGGGCCCCGTATGCAGTAGTGCTCAGTAAGTGATGACTGTCAGAATTTTTCCTCAAAGAATGCTGCACAGACGGCACATGCTTCTGCCCACATTCCACTAAGAAAAAGTTAGAAGACCTGGCCAATTTCTCATCCTGTCTCAGTTGCCATTTTTTCTTGTGATCTTGGGCAAATCGTGTTTGTTTTACAAGCCTCCATCTAGAAAGCAGGATAATCATGCCTGCCTAGCCAGCGTCGGAGGGTTGTTTTGGGATAAAAAGGAGTAAGGGTGATTTGCCAAGGGAAAAATGTTTCGTGTACATAAAGGATTATTACCACAAATCAGTTGTATGGTTTGGAATCATAAGCACCCTCGGAATGCTGTGTTGTTCCAAGTCAGCTGTTTGGCCAGGATGAAAGAGAACTTTTCAAGGATAAATCAACGTGTCCTTTTTCTCCTAGTAATAATGATGAGAATAGCACCACAGTCATACAATTAACATATCCCCCATGGTAATGACAAGAATAATGTTTCCACTACAAGAACTCACATTTTTAAAGCTCTTACTATGAGCCAGGCACTGTGATAATATTTTCTCATAAAACAGTTCTCCCATTTTCTTCTCACAATGAATTGGTAATGTAGGAACCACTATAATCTTTATTTTACAGATAAGGAAACTGAAGACCAGAATACCTCAGCAACTTGCTCAAGTGTCATGGCTGCAGGGTGAAAGCCCAGGATCGGGATGCAGGTCTGCCTGACTCCAAGTCCCTGGATCTCTCCATCAGGAGTCATGGGGCCATGTCTGCCCACGCAGGTGTAGAACAACTGAGAATCATTCGGTGAGGTTTCTGATCTGATAAAAAGACTGTTGTTGAGTCCTAAATCACCAGATTCAGTTGTCTCAACAGCTACTCTGAACCAAGAGTTTGTTCCCAGCCAAATTCACAGTCCCACCCTCAACCTGAAAATGACCCCACCACAGGGGCCCATAGAGAATTTAGAGTCTGGGAAAGCACTCCTAACTCGGACATGATTTCTTATTATGGGTTATGTTGGAGAAAGAGAAGATACTTCAGAGCAGAAAGACAAGAGTCTGAATCTTGGTATCACTATTGCCTGACTGAGTAATTGCCAAAAAAAGCCCCCACCTCCTCTGATCCTCGAGTTCCTTCTCTGGAAAGTAAAAAACTATAAGAAATATAAATAATAATTTCTCTCTGATCAAATTGTGTGGTGAGGTGAGATCACAGGTGTAAAAAGGCCTTGCAAACTTCAAATGAGGCCCCAGAGTCTCCTCTCCTTGTTCCCCCCAGGGTCTGGAGTCTCATGTTGGTCAGGTCACTGTGATTGCATCTATATAATTCTTGTCCAAAGACCAGGTTCACCCACAGTGAACAGGTCTCCCCAAGAACTGTACCCCTGTCAGCACCAGCCTAGCATGCGACCAAGCAGAGCCATGTTCTCTGCCCCTCTGGTCTGGTCTCCCTATGAAGCAGAAGAAATGTGTACAAAATACACACACACACAAACACACACACACACACACACACACACACACATGCACACATCTTCAAACATTGCAGTGGCCTTCCGTGATTCTCAGGATAAAAACAAAACTCTTAACACTGCAACGAGGCCCTGGATGTGTGACCTCCAACCAGACATGTAAACACACCCTGCTCCTTTATCCCACCCTTTCCTGCCCGATGAACCTACCCTTCCCACTACCTCCATCCAATTTGCCTAAGTACTTCCTATTTCTCCTTCAGATCTTGACTAACCATAGTATCTTCATATCTTTATGAAAAGTCTTCTTATAATTATATGCAACCTCTATTTCTTTCTTTTTTTTAATAAACATATTTTTATTTTAAAATTGTGGGGTATAGTTAAAGGTTACGTATACAAATATGTATCATTCAGGCACCCTTGTTGATAAGGGATGTGTCCCTATCCCCAGACAGATTTGACTACCATTAATCCCTCCTCTCTTCCCCTCCCTACCCCCACCATAGTTTCCTGCACTGTCAATCCTTTTCTTATAGTATTGTGATAGATGTTCAAGGTCCACTATATGAATGAGAACATGTGATACTCATATCTTTGTTTCTGTGAGAGATCACTCAGTATTATAGACTCTAGTTCCATCCAGGTTGCTGCAAAATTCATGATTTTGTTCTTTTTTTATGGCTGCATCGTATTAGTTCCTATCACAGTAGTCATTTTATTTTTAGCTGTATGACTCTTTCATATCTGTCTATATTCTCTAGACAAGAAGCTTCATATGGGCAAGAGATGTATCTGCTTTGTTACCATTATCTATTTTGTTACCTAGAGCTTAACAAGGTTACTGGCACCATTTATTCTCCAAATAAATACTGAATTAGTTAGTTAAAGTTTGGAAACCAACATCACTTGCCCTCTTCACCTGTATTCCTGTGCCTTTCAATTCAGTTGATCATCAATGAACCTAGACCCCTACCTCACTCCATACACAAAATTAATTCAGAACAGATCATAGATCTTAGTGTAAAAGCTAAGACTAAAATAATCATAGAGGTAAAAATAGGAGAAAAATATTTGTAATCTTGAGGTAGGCAAATATTTTTTAAACAGGACACAAAAAAGATTAACCCTAAAAAAAATAAAATTAAAAATTGGGCTTGACCAAAATGTAAAACTTCAAAAGAAACCATTCTAAAAAAGAAAAGACAAACCACAAATTGAGAGCCAATATTTTAGTGCATGTGTCTCACAAAATCTTATATCCACAATACATAAAGAACTCTTACAACTTAGAAATAAGAGAAACCACCCAAAAAATAAAATGGGCAAAAGACTTGAACAGGTGCTTCACAAGAGAATATAAACAAGGTGCTTCACAAGAGAATATAAACAAGTTACTAACAAGCACACCAAAAGATATTTAACATCCTTGTTGTCAGCAACATACAAATCAAACCCACAATAACATACCACTTTTCATCATTAACGACTTACAACACCAAGTGTTAGCAAGAATATGAAGCAACTGGAACTTCTATATACTGCTAATGTGACTGTAAAAAGATACAACCACTTTGGAAAATAACTGACTGTATCTTCTACAGTTAATCATATGCTTATCCTGAAACAAAAGCCCACACAAAGAATGTTAGTAGCTGCTTTACTCATGACAACAGAAACTGAAAATAACCAAATCATCTATCAGTAGAAGAACTGATAAACTGTGGTATATTCATATAACAAAATACTATTCAACAATAAAAATGTACACAGAGCTGAGCAACAACATGAATGAATCTAAAATTGGTATGCTGAATGAAAGAATCCAGGCACAAAAGAGTACAAAATGTATGATTTCATTTCTAGGAACTTTGTTCAAGCACAGGCAAAATTAATTTATGCTAAAAGAAATCTGATCCATGATTAACTGAAGCCGATCATGAGATGCTAGAAAGGTTCACCGAGGGGTTGGTTACATGACTGTCTACTGCAAGGCTCATCCAAAACCCACTCAGGTGTACATGTAAGATCTGTGCTCTTGCCTTATGTAGACTATACCTCAATAAAGTTTTTCTTATTTTAACTTTCTAAAATTTAAATAGCTCTGGAGGGTACAAATAGTTTTTGATCTGTGCTTTACATGTACCCATCACCCCATCTGAGCACATTGAACCTAATAGGTGATTTTTCATCCCTCTGTTCCTTCCCTTCCTCACCCTTGATTATACTGTTCTCTATGTCTTTGCAGATCCTTAATTTAGCTCCCACTTATAAGTGGGAACATGTGGTGTTTGACTTTCTGTTCCTGAGTTAGTTCACTTAGGATGATGGTCTTCAATTCCATCCAATTTGCTGCAAAAGACATTATTTCATTCTTTTTGACAGCTGAATAGTATTCCATAATGTATATATACCACTGATTGGTTGATGGACATTTGGATTGATTCCACATCTTTGCAACTGTGAATTGTGATGCGATGAATGTGAGTACATGTGTCTTTTTATATAATGACCTCTGTTCCTTTGGGTAGATACCAAGCAGCGGGACTGCCGGATCAAATAGTAGATCAGCTCTTAGTTCTAGATTATAACTCAATAAAGTTGAAGTTAAGAAAACAACAATAAAGTAACACTGACTAAGTCCTCACTCTGCTGTATGCCCAAAGGAGTGGCATGGCTGCTTTCTTGCCTTCCACTTTCCTGGGTAAATCTGAGTAGGACAAGAAATTTGAATTTTAAAAAGGAATTGATGCATGGGATTATGTTTTTTAAAGTAGAGGATTAAGCTGGTCTCCCTGTCTCTCATCTTCCCTTCTATCCACAAGAAAACCAGAGTAAGCTTCCAAACTCATCCATGAACCATGTTCCTGCCTAAACAAACTTCCTACACCCTCATTTCCAGAGGGAACCGAGTTTAGCTGGCGGTATCAATTTCCTGGCGCTGCCATCACAAATGACCACAAACTGCGGGGCTTACAACAGAAGTGTATTTTTTCTTAGTTTTGGAGGTCAGAAATCCAAAATCAAGGTGTCAACAGGGCCAGCCTCTTTCTCTCCCGCTTTTGGGCAGAATCCTCCCTTACCCTTCCAGCTTCCAGGAGCTTCCGCTATTCCTTAACTTGCAGCTGTGTCTTTCTGCTCTCTGCCTGTCTTCACACAGCCTTCTCTTCTCCCTGTCTTTGTCTCTCTGGAGACACTTAATTGTCGGTGACCAGCACTGACCAAGGGTGGGTTAGGACCCGCACCAGAGAATCTGGACAGCGAGAAGACCACTCGGAGGCAGATCTTCTGGGAACAGTCTGATCAGGACTGGAGCCGATTTTATTCAAACCTTTTCCAACTTATATACCATTTTCTATACCCTCCAGCAATGTGATAATCACTCACTGGGGGCGTACAAGTTTCGTGCTTTACAAACTATGCATCACAAGACCACCACGAGATCTGCAATTTCCAAGCAAACAATTCAAATTCCATGATGCCTGCCGTGCTTACATTAAGGTCACAGGTGCACAATTTCAATACAAATCGTTCAAAGTGTTTTCCATAATGTTCAATGAATCATTCATATTATACTCTTTGCTCTATACCCTGATTAATACAAAAAACTTTCCTGAGTTAACTCTAGGTTCAATCCAAGTTCACTGATTCCCAATATTTTTAACAATTAATATTATCAACTTAACACTATACTATAATCTATAAGTTTAAATGACTTAACTGTCAGTTATACTATTAACCTATTATGATTTAACGTAATGCCTTATAACTCAGTTAAAACTTATTCTTAAACTACCAAACTTTACTATAATTCATATGTTTCATATGTCTAAACTTTAATTTTCATATGATCTAGTTATTGGACTTTAATACTATGCTATATCCTATTAAGCTAATACCTTATCGTTAATTCTTTTATACATCGTATAGTAACTATTACACTTGAATAATGTAGCAAAAGGAATCAAAACAGCAAGCATAGATTTACGCAGCTATGAGTGTATATGTATATATTTTATCCTAACAAGTCTACTCTAAAAATCAAATAGTAGCTGTCACACTCTTGAACAAGGAAATGCAGGGCTTCCAAGATGGCGGCCATGGGCTGAAGCAGACAGAGTTTCGGTAATTAACGAAACAAAAGAAAACGTTCTACCTGGCTAGGGGCAGGGCAACAAAACTATCATGGTAATTTAGTTTCTAATCTTAGCCCTAGGGGAAACAGCTTTCGGGAACAAGAGCGGACTACCCAGTCTACCAGGAAATAGAAGTTAAAAAATATCTAGAAAGAAGTAAAACTTAGAAAGACAGAGAGAAATAATTCTGCTATGCACTTTCCATCAGGTGTATTGAGATTTACTTATAAAAGTTTTACTGCCATATATGCTCACTGGTCACTAATCACACGCCAATATTATAGGTATAACTGATATCCTATGTCAGAGGCGATCTTCCAGATGGGCCTTTAGAGGCCTCAGCCATGTAGCTATAGATGTTGGCTCCCAACACTTAATTTTGGATTTAGGGCCCACTTGGATAATCCAGGATGATCTCATTTTAAGATCCTGGCTGGGTGCAATGGCTCATACCTGTAATCCCAGCACTTTCGAAGGCCGAATCAGGTAGATAGCTTGAGCCCAGGAGTTCAACACCAGCCTCAGCAACATAGCAAAAACTTGTCTCTATGAAAAATAAAAAATATTATTTTAATTTAGTCAGTCATAGTCCCAGCTACTCAGGATGCTGAGGTGGAAAGATCACCTGAGCCCAGGAGGCCAAGACTGCTATGAGCCATGATCATTGTGATCACTCCACTGCACTCCAGCCTGGGCAACAGAGTGAGATACCCGACTCAAAAAAAAAATCCTTAATTACATCTTCAAAGATCCTTTTTCCAAATTAGTTCACATTTACAGGTTCCAAGGGTTAGGACATGGACATGTCTTTCTGAGACCACCAGTCAACCCATTATACTGACACATAGCCACTGTTTTAGTGGGCTTAACTTTCTTTTTACTTTTTATTGAAAAGAGCCCATATCACAAGCATTCATCATTTTCACAATCAGAACATACTCGTGTACCCAGATTATGGAACAGATCTTCACCACCTTCTGAAAAACTTTCATGTCCTCATCTGTAAAATGGAGATGATAGTCATAGTGGCCCTCCTGGGACTGCTGAAAGATGGATACCAAGAGATAAGAGTTGCAAAAAGCTCAGCCCTGTGCCAAACTCATACATAGTATGCACTCAATAAAAACTATTACTATTCCCCCAAAACAACTCTTTCTCTCTCTTTCTCTCTCTCTCTCTCTCTCTCTCTCTCTCTCTCTCTCACACACACACACACACACACACACACACACACACACACACACAGAGAGACGTGGTCTTCTCTTGGATACCAAGAGTGCCAAGACAGAGTTAAGCAGATGAAAGCATTTGCACATCTTCACATCTTCAAATAAAGCCTTGAAGAAGAGCAGAATGACCCTGCCCCCAGCTTCCAGCTGGTTCCAGGCAAGCAAAGGGACTGCCATAATCAGGAGAGTTCAATTTTCACACCTGTATCACGTGCATCACCTATGGAGGTACCAGGAAAGCAAATTGAGTTTATGTTGCAAATAGAAAATGATGACACTAATTATCTTACATTGTAGTGGCCTGGGATAGTTCCCTGAGCACTTTGCCTTCCATTATCTTGTTTGATCACACCATGAAAAAGAAGAGACTTCCATCTCAGGTGTTTCCGGCTATATTCTAGATTTGAGACTACTGCCTCTCCCCACTGTGAGTTTTGTTTGGGGGGCTTTTTTTTTTCCAGAAAAGAGACACTCACTCACCAAGTCCTTACTTAATCCAAGTGAAGTCTTCCCATGCTGCAATGAAAAGTGAGCTTTGCATCTGAGTCTGGGGCCAAGAGTCCAGGAGAAGGGTCACTTGGAAGTAGCTGTGTCCTCGTGATGTCCCAAGCTGGGTCCGCACAGCTGATGTCAGCATAGGGCTGGCCAGGTGCCTCTTACTACTATGATTAGATGGTTTCTCCTCCTCAGAGTTAAAGGGGTTATTATGAACACAGCCCCTGAATTATTGGGATGAGAACTGGGGTATAACTGCACCAACCATCACACAAATCATCCTACCCTGACACAAAACCATTCTCCCACCAAGAAGACAGAACATTCTTCTGTTTAGAAGCAGAGAAATCACTCCTTCAAAATACCCAAATGGGGTGCCCCCCCTCTTGGGTTTCATTTTGGCATTTGAGCGTTCTCCTTTTTATTAGGGGAGAGGTTTTCTTTAAAAATTTTTTGCTTCAATATATATCCTTTTTTCCATTACAACCAAAAAAAAAAGGGTCATGCGCCTCCCCTGATGAAGGTATAAATATTGCATTCTAGAGGTGGAATGGTTTGCCTCCCACTTTGTAGAATCCTCTTGGGTAAAATTCCACCCAGAGCTGCGGTGGCAGGGCTCTTTTTACGTGTTTGTTTGCAAAAACAACTCCCAAGGAATAAAGTGGGCCTT
>NW_007128269.1:0-7532 GCF_000164805.1 Carlito syrichta
AAAAGTGGTGTGTTATTGTGGGTTTGATTTGCATGTTGCTGACAACAAGGATGTTAAATATCTTTTGGTGTGCTTGTTAGTAACTTGTTTATATTCTCTTGTGAAGCACCTTGTTTATATTCTCTTGTGAAGCACCTGTTCAAGTCTTTTGCCCATTTTATTTTTTGGGTGGTTTCTCTTATTTCTAAGTTGTAAGAGTTCTTTATGTATTGTGGATATAAGATTTTGTGAGACACATGCACTAAAATATTGGCTCTCAATTTGTGGTTTGTCTTTTCTTTTTTAGAATGGTTTCTTTTGAAGTTTTACATTTTGGTCAAGCCCAATTTTTAATTTTATTTTTTTTAGGGTTAATCTTTTTTGTGTCCTGTTTAAAAAATATTTGCCTACCTCAAGATTACAAATATTTTTCTCCTATTTTTACCTCTATGATTATTTTAGTCTTAGCTTTTACACTAAGATCTATGATCTGTTCTGAATTAATTTTGTGTATGGAGTGAGGTAGGGGTCTAGGTTCATTGATGATCAACTGAATTGAAAGGCACAGGAATACAGGTGAAGAGGGCAAGTGATGTTGGTTTCCAAACTTTAACTAACTAATTCAGTATTTATTTGGAGAATAAATGGTGCCAGTAACCTTGTTAAGCTCTAGGTAACAAAATAGATAATGGTAACAAAGCAGATACATCTCTTGCCCATATGAAGCTTCTTGTCTAGAGAATATAGACAGATATGAAAGAGTCATACAGCTAAAAATAAAATGACTACTGTGATAGGAACTAATACGATGCAGCCATAAAAAAAGAACAAAATCATGAATTTTGCAGCAACCTGGATGGAACTAGAGTCTATAATACTGAGTGATCTCTCACAGAAACAAAGATATGAGTATCACATGTTCTCATTCATATAGTGGACCTTGAACATCTATCACAATACTATAAGAAAAGGATTGACAGTGCAGGAAACTATGGTGGGGGTAGGGAGGGGAAGAGAGGAGGGATTAATGGTAGTCAAATCTGTCTGGGGATAGGGACACATCCCTTATCAACAAGGGTGCCTGAATGATACATATTTGTATACGTAACCTTTAACTATACCCCACAATTTTAAAATAAAAATATGTTTATTAAAAAAAAGAAAGAAATAGAGGTTGCATATAATTATAAGAAGACTTTTCATAAAGATATGAAGATACTATGGTTAGTCAAGATCTGAAGGAGAAATAGGAAGTACTTAGGCAAATTGGATGGAGGTAGTGGGAAGGGTAGGTTCATCGGGCAGGAAAGGGTGGGATAAAGGAGCAGGGTGTGTTTACATGTCTGGTTGGAGGTCACACATCCGGGGCCTCGTTGCAGTGTTAAGAGTTTTGTTTTTATCCTGAGAATCACGGAAGGCCACTGCAATGTTTGAAGATGTGTGCATGTGTGTGTGTGTGTGTGTGTGTGTGTGTGTTTGTGTGTGTGTGTATTTTGTACACATTTCTTCTGCTTCATAGGGAGACCAGACCAGAGGGGCAGAGAACATGGCTCTGCTTGGTCGCATGCTAGGCTGGTGCTGACAGGGGTACAGTTCTTGGGGAGACCTGTTCACTGTGGGTGAACCTGGTCTTTGGACAAGAATTATATAGATGCAATCACAGTGACCTGACCAACATGAGACTCCAGACCCTGGGGGGAACAAGGAGAGGAGACTCTGGGGCCTCATTTGAAGTTTGCAAGGCCTTTTTACACCTGTGATCTCACCTCACCACACAATTTGATCAGAGAGAAATTATTATTTATATTTCTTATAGTTTTTTACTTTCCAGAGAAGGAACTCGAGGATCAGAGGAGGTGGGGGCTTTTTTTGGCAATTACTCAGTCAGGCAATAGTGATACCAAGATTCAGACTCTTGTCTTTCTGCTCTGAAGTATCTTCTCTTTCTCCAACATAACCCATAATGAGAAATCATGTCCGAGTTAGGAGTGCTTTCCCAGACTCTAAATTCTCTATGGGCTCCTGTGGTGGGGTCATTTTCAGGTTGAGGGTGGGACTGTGAATTTGGCTGGGAACAAACTCTTGGTTCAGAGTAGCTGTTGAGACAACTGAATCTGGTGATTTAGGACTCAACAACAGTCTTTTTATCAGATCAGAAACCTCACCGAATGATTCTCAGTTGTTCTACACCTGCGTGGGCAGACATGGCCCCATGACTCCTGATGGAGAGATCCAGGGACTTGGAGTCAGGCAGACCTGCATCCCGATCCTGGGCTTTCACCCTGCAGCCATGACACTTGAGCAAGTTGCTGAGGTATTCTGGTCTTCAGTTTCCTTATCTGTAAAATAAAGATTATAGTGGTTCCTACATTACCAATTCATTGTGAGAAGAAAATGGGAGAACTGTTTTATGAGAAAATATTATCACAGTGCCTGGCTCATAGTAAGAGCTTTAAAAATGTGAGTTCTTGTAGTGGAAACATTATTCTTGTCATTACCATGGGGGATATGTTAATTGTATGACTGTGGTGCTATTCTCATCATTATTACTAGGAGAAAAAGGACACGTTGATTTATCCTTGAAAAGTTCTCTTTCATCCTGGCCAAACAGCTGACTTGGAACAACACAGCATTCCGAGGGTGCTTATGATTCCAAACCATACAACTGATTTGTGGTAATAATCCTTTATGTACATGAAACATTTTTCCCTTGGCAAATCACCCTTACTCCTTTTTATCCCAAAACAACCCTCCGACGCTGGCTAGGCAGGCATGATTATCCTGCTTTCTAGATGGAGGCTTGTAAAACAAACACGATTTGCCCAAGATCACAAGAAAAAATGGCAACTGAGACAGGATGAGAAATTGGCCAGGTCTTCCAACTTTTTCTTAGTGGAATGTGGGCAGAAGCATGTGCCGTCTGTGCAGCATTCTTTGAGGAAAAATTCTGACAGTCATCACTTACTGAGCACTACTGCATACGGGGCCCAAAGGTAGGTTAGGTGCATCGTGTATTAACTAACTGAATCCCTTAATAACACCACGAGACTGATACTGTTCTCATTTACTTGTGAGGAGACCAAATTCCCCAGAGTTTAGGTTAGTGTCCAAGATCCCCCAGCCAGTGAGTGCTGGTTTGGGATTACCATTCGAGCCAACCCAATGGTAATCTTCCCAATGGCAGAACTGACCCTCTCTTTACTCTCCTGTTCTACCCCTGCAAAGAGAAAAGGAAAACAAAAGTGTGAGCAGAAGGAACTGCCAGAGCAGACATGGATTTGAGGAGTTTCCTATTTTTAACTGGGCTAAATGAAACCTTTATCTTCATGACTATTGCTATCATGGCTGGGTTGATGTCTGGGTATCTGTTTAGGAGCTAACAGGTTTAGTTTTATTGTTTAGTCAAAATACTGCAGAAATCAATATATCTCCATAATTCAGTGTCATACCAAGAGGCATTTTTGTGCCATATATAGCAAAAATTGTATTATACTTTTGAGATCCCAGGTAATGATGACAAAGTGTTCTGTGTTCAATTCCAGCATTAACGTCTGGTTTGAACAAAGCTTGTAATATGATCTCAGTGCTAAGAGGCTTTAATATTAAGATATTTAACTGTAATTTATGTGACAGAAGATAGGGTTTAGCATAATAAAATGTAATGGGCTCCTCAAATGAAGAGGACGAGAGACAATTGAAAACAAGGTAAAAATGGTAAATTGTAAATAATGGTAAATCTACCTTTATGTTGTCACTTCATTTATTTTGGATTTGTTAGATAGGCTCTATAATTTCTAATTTTCCCATGTTTCAGAACAGGACATTTCTCAAATGGTGCCTATTTAAAATGAGAGCTCAGAACACTATTAGCCTGAGCTCACTATTTAAAGAGGGTATGGACGTTTCCATTATAGTTCTTGTTTTCCTGCGTGCTAATGTCTGATCTATATGATTACCTTGCTATCTCTCTTTGTCCCTTTTTCTTCTTGGTGTTTATGGGTTTGTTTATGTTTTTCTAATCTGCCTCTGCATTTAAATACCGTAATATAAATTAGTATACTAGTTGTATAAACATTAAAGGTTTTAGCCCCAACTCTAGAAAATTAAATGCACAAAAAGAAAGAAGAGGAAACAAATTTGTTAGCCACAAGGGCTGATAGAGCTATTATTTCTATGCATTCAATTTGGCTCTGAGCTTCCCAGTTGCCAAGGGCATGATGGTTTATGGAAGTTTTATTACCCTGTAGAAAAATGGTAGCAATTCTGGTAAAGTGATACCACCAACAATTCTTTGAGAAAGAGAGAATTTCCTGCAATTTAACTTGTGAGATCTTGAGTAGCAAACTTTTATTTTTGTCTCACATGCATTCTCAAAATTTGTTTGCTTTCAAGATTTGGAAGTAAACAGGCAAAGATGATGTGGAAAATTAGGAAGGTCTTAGATTGAAATTAGGCCTCAAGGGCTATTTTTGTGTGTGTTTGTAAGAGCCTTGATTTAGTCTGGTCCCCAGGTAGGAAATATAGGGATGGAAGAAAACTAAAATTCACTTCTTGCCCTTTGCAGCGTGTGAGGGCATTTGAGCATTGACTGTATCGGTTTTTGAAGCATTCACTTTGGCTTCAAAGTGATGTAAGAGGAATTAATTAGCCTGGATCTTCCCTCAGGACTGACATGGGTCTTAGTAGCAGGAGTGGGCAGGTCAAATACAAATGTGTTTCTTTCCTGGATCAGTTGACCAGCTTCCTGTGACATCACCAGATGCATTTATGCTGCATGCTTTTAGAGTTGTATTTGCCTACTGGGAATAACTTTTATCTGAAGATTCTACAAGCCCCCAAATCTGTCTTGGTTATAATCCTCTCCACCTATTTAGGCAGTGACGTTTTTTCTTGGCCTCTCTATGTTACCCAGACTGGTCTTGAACTCCTAGCCTCAAAGGATCCTTCCTCCTCAGCTTCCTGGGTATCTGGGATTAAAAGCGCATACCACCCAGGCAGTGATTTATAATATGCAAACATCTTGGGAACTGCATAGCAGTCTGCTCTCAGATACTATGCTAGAGCCATTTCCAACTAGGGCCGGAGGGACTCCAGATTTAGGAGGACACCTAGGCATTCCAAGTAGAAAAGGAACTTAATGCAGAGGATTGGAGGTTTGCACAGCCATCAGAAGGACTGGAAGCAGTTGCTTAGCAGATTCACAGTGTCTCCTTTAGAAACTGACCATCCTGGGTTTCCATAACCATAGTGGGGCCGCCTCTACTAGTCTTGCTTGTCTGCAGCTCCAAGATGAATGATTGGACCTCAGCCCCTAGATTTGATCTCTGACTGTGTATCTGCCTGCAGCTGTCCCTGAAGAACAATAAGGGCTTTTCCTCTTTTCTGCCTTCCAAATCTTGCACAGCAAGCTCATTGGCTGAGCCTAACCAAGAGACACATGGAGAGAGGAATTCTGGGAAATGTAGCTTTGCCCCTGTGGGCAGAGGAGACTGCAGAAGATGGAACTGGGATTTTCAGCGACCACTGAGAACCCAGGGCATTTCCTCATCTCTGTTCACAAACTATGGCCTTCCTCTCGTTGCCCACTGTCACCAGCCCATGAAGGCCTGATTCTCGGTATGGTGAAGGATATTTGCTGGGCATACCCATGGTCAAGTTCCCACCCTCCTGCCATCACTCCCCCAGTTTCCTGGGTCTGATTTTCTTTCCTTCCTCAAAGTCCTAGAAAGTTCTGGTGTCAGCTTCGATGTCACTCTTTTAGGGACACCTGACCCCTGAGACTGAGCAGATCCCATTGTCTGCTCTTATGGGACTCCATACTCTCCTCTGTGGCATGTATCACATGTGCAATTTAAATGCTCATCTGTGTAATGACTTGTTTACTGTTCTGGATCCCTACCAGGCTAAATTTCACAAGGTCAGGAACTGTGTCTTTCTTGTTCACAGCTCAGAAGTCCCAGAATTCCCCACAAAGTGGCCCTCAAAAAGTATTTGCTATTTGAATGAATGGATAAGGCCATGTTTCTATTATTTTCTTTCTTTTTTTCTTTTTCTTTCTTTCATTTTTTTTTTCTTTTGAGTAGGAATCTCTCTCTGTTGCCCAGGCTGGAGTACAGTGGCTTGGGCCACCGTAGCCTTGGGTTACTGTGCTTAGGTGATTCTTCCGCTTCCACATTCCAAGTAGTTGGAGCTACAGGCATGTGTCACGATGCCCAGCTAATTTTTTGATTTACTGTAGAGACAAGGTCTTGCCAAGTTGTCCAGGCTGGTCTCAAACTCCTGGACTCAGGCAATCGTCTTGTCTCCACCTCTCAAAGTGCTGGGATTACAGATGTGAACCACTGCACCTGACCCATTTTTCTGTCATTTTCAAAGCTGGATTACTCTTATGAAACTTTGCAGGACAGTAGATTATGACATTTAATAACAATGATTCATCATTCCTCCCTAGTTGTAAAGAATGCTACAGTTTACAAATCACTTTCTCTTCATTTATTCACTCATGCATTTATCTAGGAAGTATTTCTGAAATGCCAGCCATGTACATGACACAGAATAGGTCTGCAGTTTTTTGATTTTTTTTTTTTTTTTTTTTTTTTTGAGTTGGAGTCTCACTCTGTCGCCCAGACTGGAGTGCAGTGGCCGCTCCCGGCCACCGCAGCCTTGACCTGCTGGGCTCCGGCGATCCTTCCGCCTCAGCCTTCCGAGTAGCCGGAATTACAGGCATGCACTACCACGCCCAGCTGATTTTTTGATTTATTGTAGAGATGAGGTCTCGCTGCCCAGGCGGGTCTCAAACCCGCGGGCTCAGGCAATCCACTCACCTCAGCCTCCCAAAGGCGCGGGATTACAGGCTAAGCCACCGAGCCCGGCTAGTTTTTTGATTTTATAGACTTAAGAGTGAGGCTCAGTACAGTGGTGGGATGGCCCATTCTGACTGCTGAGTACCACCCTACCTCCACAGCACCATCTGTCAGAGGCCCCAGCACTGGGTCTTTGGTGCCTCAAGGAATACGTAAATATAAACAAAACACATGATTGTAATAATTATTATTGAGTTGTTCTGGTCACACCCTCTAGGTGGTAGATTAATGGAAAATGAGTATTGAGAATATAGTTATCAGTAAAAACTGATGGCTGAAAACAGGTATAATTACAATTTTTAGTAATTTTTCCCCTCATGGTGCAAATGCAGTGTATTTAGAACTGTATTTTCACACTTTTTGAAAATATCAGCCTGTTGAAATCCCTTATTAGCAGGAACCCACTGTGGATTAAATGAAATTCTGTAGCCCAAGGAAACATATCCATGGCTCAATAGTCCGGGCACATGAGAAGTGTTACACAAGGGAATGTGATTTATGAAAAAGTTTTCTGACTTGGCTGTACTTTTCCTCAAATCCATAAATGCCAAAGCGTTTAGGCAATAGTCTAAATATTTACTTGATGGAAGGGAACTGCCATGGCAAGGACTGGATGTTGGAAAGTCATAAGAGAGGAGGCTAAGGTGACCCCCTTGGCCAGTGCTGCAGGAAGACTCTCCTGTGGGCCTC
>NW_007128270.1:0-4305 GCF_000164805.1 Carlito syrichta
GGAGTGCAGGTAGGGCTAGACAGACAGAAGTCTGTGTGTACAGCTGTGTAACCTGACCCCAACTCTGTTAGCTCACGGGAAGCTGAGACTTTTACAATTAATCTGCCTGCAGGGGATGCCTGCTTCAAATTCATCCAAAGGATCTCCATGTACCAGCAATGGCTCCGGGATTTCAGCAAGAGAGTGTAAATCTTGGGTCACTCCTGGGGAACATTAACCTGACTACATCTGCCTTTGGCCCATGTGGTCTAGGAATAGATGGAGATGAGGACTGCAGGGCACAGAGGACCTTGGAGATGATCCTCTTACCTCTGCCACACCATGGTGGAGAGCTGAGGCACCCGCATTCCAACATGCAGACTCCCCCATTCAAACTCAAAACATAGATGATCCGAAAGCCAACCTTTCAACTGTTGGAAGTGCGTGGCTCAAACTACAGAGAAAAACCCAGGCTGGGCCAGCCTTGAACCAGTGTCAGAGGAAGCACTCAAACCAAAAAGCACCCAGTCATTCTAAGACTCAGGCCTTGAACTTCAATAGCTCTTTATGGGTCCTGTAGGTATGGCAGCTGCTTAGATTTCCTGGCTTAAGATTCCAACAAGATTCCAAGTCAGGAACACTGAAAAGGGATTCTTCCCTTTTGCAAACTCCAGAAAGGTACTGATATTTTTGTCCCATCAGCAATTATTTGTTTTCTGGAATACCGGAGTTAAAAGAAAAACAAATCAATTTCCCATGAGTATGAAGCAACAGCTTCATGAAGATGATTGCTTACGACGTTCAGATGGTTGTTTGGGGCCATGTGGAAAGATGCCATAGAGAGAGAATACTTTTATTATGACATTGAATCTGTTCCATTGTTTTCCATTGAAAAAGGAGTAAATATTTAGGAACAGAAAGCTAAGGGATTGTATTTTCTCAAATGTGCAACATGGTTTTATTTAGATATTCAAGAGATGCTCTGAGGATATTTTGGAAGCATCCAGGTGGTAATAGGATTGACATAATAGGTAGGACCTTGGACTGAGAGGTATGACCCTATGGTCATTGATCTGCATTGGTCACTGATGTTCTGGTGAATTTGCCCATGACTCTTCACTCTCTAGATCTCAGTTACCCAATTCATAAAATGATAGAGACATCTACTTCTAGTCATGGAGTGACAACATCAGACTTTTCCCTCTCACCTTAAGCAAATAGAAAACCGAGTAACAGATATGAAATTCCAGGCAGCAGAGGACATTGCTTCTTAAAAAAAAGGAAGCAAACAAAGTGAACTCAATGACTATCCTAGGTCACTACTGAGAAAGTCAGGATGAAGTGCAGGAAGAAGGAATCCAAACAGAACTTAGTGGTTTCATGGAATTTAGCAAACAGCGTTCAGATTCATGAAAGCAAAAAAATGTTAGACTTTGTGAGACTAAAGAAGGGGGAAGTGCTCGGCAGAGCAAAGCTCCAGAGATGTGAAAAGGGATTTCCTCAAGTCTTTGAATGTTGATCTGCGTATGTGTCAAAAGAAGTCAGGGAAAGAATATCTGAAAGGGGTAGGCAGAGTCATCTTCAGAACTTATGCAGGCCTGAAAAACCTCCTAGTATGTGGACATCAAATGGAACACTCAAAAGCATGGGCTTCAGTCATGGGAACAGTCAGTCCTAGATTGAAGGCTACTGTGGCTCTGCCCTTCTAAAACTGGATGTGAGTTCTGAAAAGGATCCAGTGCATTCCAAGAAACTGAACCATGTTCCAGAGCAAAGGCCAACACAACTTAAAGAAATTTAACAAAATACAGCAATTGAAAACAATAAAATATTATCAAGTTTTCAAAGAAGCAGGAAAATAAAAATAAAAATTAAAAATAAATCAAAGAAGCAGGAAAATATAAAGTAATCAGAAGAAAAATCAGTCAACAGGAAATAGACTCGAAAATGACAAATAACAGAATCAGCAGACCAGAATGCTAAAACAGTTTGATAAATACATTCCATTTATTCAAGAAAGTGGAGAAAAGCATGAATATAATAAGGAGAGAAAAGGAAGGCATATATTTTTAAAAGCCATATAAAATTTCTAGAGGTGGAAGTACAATATGTAAAATTAAAAATGAACTGAATGGGATTAGCAGCAAGTAAATAGAAGATAAGTAAGGAAATAGAAAATGTGAAAAACATTGCAAACACAATTGAGCTAAGTCACATTTCTAGGACACTTTGCTAAACAGCAGAATACATATTTTCTTCAAGTATATGTGAAAGATAGGCCATATAAAGAAGTCTCAATACTTTATTTATTTATTTCTCAATACATTTAAAGGACTGGCATGACACGGAGTATATTTCTGACCAAAACAAAATTAAATAATAATAAAAATACTCTGTTCTTTTGTGCAAATCTGTACTCTTCTGGGTGTTAGTTTTCTTATGCCTAAAAGATGTGATTAAATGTTTCTTATCATGTGGGTCCATTAGTAATAAAATCTTTTAACTTCTATATATTAGAAAAAGCATTTTGTCTTGGTTTTGTAAAAGATGTTTTGGTTGAGTATAGAATTCTAACTTGGTAGGTTTATTTGTCTTCTCTCAGTGCTTTAGAGATATTGCCCCACTGTCTGTTTGCATTGTCTCTGACAAGGAATCTGCCATTGATAAGAAAGACCCCAGTTCAAATCCTCTGCTAGTCTAAAAAATGACAGGCATGCAGCTTGGGAGAGATTCTACATGTAGTCTATGGGAATTTCTTATAAGCATGGTGGATATTGGTTAGTTAAAATTAGAAGGATAATTTGTAACCTTCACAATGTTAATGTAATCATGAATTAATAGAAGCTGTGGTTCCTGACAATATAAATCCAGCTTCCTGCTAAATCCAAAGGTAATCATTAACAACATAGTCTTAGGCCTGATTTACTTGCATTAAGCCAACATTTATTTTAGTGTTCACTGATTTTGTTTTCAATGATTCATAGTTTTTTGGGTTTTTTTGACAATGGTAAAGAAGCTAACCTTCTCTTTCCTGTGTACTCTGCATAACCTGTTAAAAAATTAGTAAACTCTGGAAAGCATTCATTTGTCTTTGATAACAAAGGCATAAAGCTCAGGGTGGTTCAAAATGTATAGGCAATGAATGTCAGAATAATGGAATGCAGGTGTCACAGGAGTATCTGAAATGCTACAGCTTGATGTTAATCTATAACAAACCTTAACACTTTTGCTTATAAATATGAACTGTAAAATCCAAGGAGCTGAGCCAACTTAAGCAAGGAGCTAAGTTCTGATTCCCTGAATTCTAAGTTCAGAAAAAAAAAAAACCTCTTTCTTCCCAGTTCTCTGCCTCTCAACTTTTATTGACAGTGAGAGATAGAAGCTGAGTGTTCCTTGGGTCCTTTCACCATCATCCTTATTTATTTTTTTGTGTGTGCCTAGTATGTCTTTTTTTCTCTAGCTGCTTTAAATATTTACCTTTATCACTGATTTTGAGAAATTTAGTTATGATCTCTGTTGGAGCAGGATTTTTTTTCATGTTTCTTGTGTTCTGTTGAGCTTTCTCTCTGTGCTTTATTTGGGGGTAGTTTCAACTGCTATGTTTTCAAGCTCACTAGTATTTTCTTCTGCAGTGTCTAAAATTAGGATTAATCCTGATCAATGTATGTTTTAGTCTCAGACTTTTGTAATTATAATCCCTAGAATTGATGGGGGCCATGAGTGTTGGCCTCCTAAAGGTTTGCTTAAAAATCACTGGCATGAGGCAAGATTGATTAATAGGAGAAAAGGCAAACACATTTTATTTAATGTGTATAGGAGGGGGCCTTCATGATGAAGACCCAACTTCCCAGTAAGTTATGGAAACTTAAATACTATCTCAAGGTCACAGGGAGAATGGGGGCTTGTATTCTGGCAAAACAGGTGATGAGAGAGGGAAGAAGAGGAATTCTACTGAGAAGCAACACACAGTTGGGTCAATAAATGAATAGGGAAAACAGAATGCAAATAGTTATCTTTTAAAATTTAAATGAGCCTTGGAGACAGTCATCATACTTGTAATTTCTGCTCAGGTGTGGTCACATCTTACTATTATTTTCTGCCATCGATAATGAGATAGCAGGGAGGGGATGCAACTTCTCTGTAACTCAATGGAGGCAGTAAGTTCAGAGAGACCTTGGGACAAAAAAGCCATACTTTGGGGTAAATTTCCCTGCGCCCCTTCAAGGTTCAATTTTTTAATTAAAAAAAATCTTTCATGTCTCTCCTTAACATGTTCAGTCTTTTCACTTCCTTTTTAGATAATATGAGATATAGGTCTAATAACTT
>NW_007128271.1:0-9216 GCF_000164805.1 Carlito syrichta
GTTAATGGCTGCTCAATATTCCAAAGGCTAAATGTAGCATATTTTATTTAGCCAACCCCTTATTAACAAATAATTAGATTGTTTCCAATTTTTTCACTGTTGAAAAAAATGCAACAATGAACATTTTGTTACGTATACCTTTGAAGACATGAGATGTATTTGAAGATATGTAAAGATTCTAGAAATGAAATTAGATATGTTTCAATATGTGTACTGACAAATTATCTCCTAAAACCCATCACCCATTTGTACTCCCATAACAATGTACAAGCATGTCTATTTCCCTGTGTACATGCAGACACTTGATGTTATCCTTCTTTACAATTTCTAACTATTTGATGGGTGAAAATCATCTTTTATCATTGTTTTAATATGCATTTTTTTAATCACTACTGACCATGTGCATTTCCTCCTATGTGGAATGCCTCTGTTGAATGGATAGGCAGAAATGAATGGATCATTAGTCAGGTTTTCGGCAGACACAAGGCATGGTGATGGTGAAATGGAGGAAAGAGAACAGGCTCATCTCAGTGGAGGAGGAGCTGGTGAGACCACAAGGAGCCTTTATAGAGAAAACCCAGCAGCTCTTTGAGAGCTACTGTATGGATTAGGCAGCGAGCATGTGCCATGGGAGATGGGAGAGTTGGAACTAGCCAAATTGTGCCCTGACCACAAGCGCCTTGTCCAGGGAGTGCAGGTAGGGCTAGACAGACAGAAGTCTGTGTGTACAGCTGTGTAACCTGACCCTAACTCTGTTAGCTCATGGGAAGCTGAGACTTTTACAATTAATCTGCCTGCAGGGGATGCCTGCTTCAAATTCATCCAAAGGATCTCCATGTACCAGCAATGGCTCCGGGATTTCAGCAAGAGAGTGTTAATCTTGGGTCACTCCTGGGGAACATTAACCTGACTACATCTGCCTTTGGCCCATGTGGTCTAGGAACAGATGGAGATGAGGACTGCAGGGCACAGAGGACCTTGGAGATGATCCTCTTACCTCTGCCACACCATGGTGGAGAGCTGAGGCACCTGCATTCCAACATGCAGACTCCCCCATTCAAACTCAAAACATAGATGATCCGAACGCCAACCTTTCAACTGTTGGAAGTGCATGGCTCAAACTACAGAGAAAAACCCAGGCTGGGCCAGCCTTGAACAACCAGTGTCAGAGGAAGCACTCAAACCAAAAAGCACCCAGTCATTCTAAGACTCAGACTTTGAACTTCAATAGCTCTTTATGGGTCCTGTAGGTATGGCAGCTGCTTAGATTTCCTGGCTTAAGATTCCAACAAAATTCCAAGTCAGGATCACTGAAAAGGGATTCTTCCCTTTTGCATACTCCAGAAAGGTACTGATATTTTTGTCCCATCAGCAATTATTTGTTTTCTGGAATACCGGAGTTAAAAGAAAAACAAATCAATTTCCCATGAGTATGAAGCAACAGCTTCATGAAGATGATTGCTTAGGACGTTCAGATGGTTGTTTGGGGCCATGTGGAAAGATGCCATAGGAGAGATAATACTTTTATTATGACATTGAATCTGTTCCATTGTTTTCCATTGAAAAAGGAGTAAATATTTAGGAACAGAAAGCTAAGGGATTGTATTTTCTCAAATGTGCAACATGGTTTTATTTAGATATTCAAGAGATGCTCTGAGGATATTTTGGAAGCATCCAGGTAGTAATAGGATTGACATAATAGGTAGGACCTTGGACTGAGAGGTATGACCATAGATCTGCATTGGTCACTGATGTTCTGGTGAATTTGCCCATGACTCTTCACTCTCTAGATCTCAGTTACCCAATTCATAAAATGATAGAGACATCTACTTCTAGTCATGGAGTGACAACATCAGACTTTTCCCTCTCACCTTAAGCAAATAGAAAACCGAGTAACAGATATGAAATGGCAGGCAGCAGAGGACATTGCTTCTTAAAAAAAAGGAAGCAAACAAAGTGAACTCAATGACTATCCTAGGTCACTACCGAGAAAGTCAGGATGAAGTGCAGGAAGAAGGAATCCAAACAGAACTTAGTGGTTTCATGGAATTTAGCAAACAGCATTCAGATTCATGAAAGCAAAAAAAAATGTTAGAGTTTGTGAGACTAAAGAAGGGGGAAGTGCTCGGCAGAGCAAAGCTCCAGAGATGTGAAAAGGGATTTCCTCAAGTCTTTGAATGTTGATCTGTGTATGTGTCAAAAGAAGACAGGGAAAGAATATCTGAAAGGGGTAGGCAGAGTCATCTTCAGAACTTATGCAGGCCTGAAAAACCTCCTAGTATGTGGACATCAAATGGAACACTCAAAAGCATGGGCTTCAGTCGTGGGAACAGTCAGTCCTAGATTGAAGGCTACTGTGGCTCTGCCCTTCTAAAACTGGATGTAAGTTCTGAAAAGGATCCAGTGCATTCCAAGAAACTGAACCATGTTCCAGAGCAAAGGCCAACACAACTTAAAGAAATTTAACAAAATACAGCAATCGAAAACAATAAAATATTATCAAGTTTTCAAAGAAGCAGGAAAATAAAAATAAAAATTAAAAATAAATCAAAGAAGCAGGAAAATATAAAGTAATCAGAAGAAAAATCAGTCAACAGGAAATAGACTCGAAAATGACAAATGACAGAATCAACAGACCAGAATGCTAAAACAGTTTGATAAATACATTCCATTTATTCAAGAAAGTGGAGAAAAGCATGAATATAATAAGGAGAGAAAAGGAAGGCATGTATTTTTAAAAGCCATATAAAATTTCTAGAGGTGGAAGTACAATATGTAAAATTAAAAATAAACTGAATGGGATTAGCAGCAAGTAAATAGAAGATAAGTGAGGAAATAGAAAATGTGAAAAACATTGCAAACACAATTGAGCTAAGTCACATTTCTAGGACACTTTGCTAAACAGCAGAATACATATTTTCTCAAATATATGTGAAAGATAGGCCATATAAAAAAGTCTCAATACTTTATTTATTTATTTCTCAATACATTTAAAGGACTGGCATGACACGGAGTATATTTCTGACCAAAACAAAATTAAATAATAATAAAAATACTCTGTTCTTTTGTGCAAATCTGTACTCTTCTGGGTGTTAGTTTTCTTATGCCTAAAAGATGTGATTAAATGTTTCTTATCATGTGGGTCCATTAGTAATAAAATCTTTTAACTTCTATATATTAGAAAAAGCATTTTGTCTTGGTTTTGTAAAAGATGTTTTGGTTGAGTATAGAATTCTAACTTGGTAGGTTTATTTGTCTTCTCTCAGTGCTTTAGAGATATTGCCCCACTGTCTGTTTGCATTGTCTCTGACAAGGAATCTGCCATTGATAAGAAAGACCCCAGTTCAAATCCTCTGCTAGTCTAAAAAATGACAGGCATGCAGCTTGGGAGAGATTCTACATGTAGTCTATGGGAATTTCTTATAAGCATGGTGGATATTGGTTAGTTAAAATTAGAAGGATAATTTGTAACCTTCACAATGTTAATGTAATCATGAATTAATAGAAGCTGTGGTTCCTGACAATATAAATCCAGCTTCCTGCTAAATCCAAAGGTAATCATTAACAACATAGTCTTAGGCCTGATTTACTTGCATTAAGCCAACATTTATTTTAGTGTTCACTGATTTTGTTTTCAATGATTCATAGTTTTTTGGGTTTTTTTGACAATGGTAAAGAAGCTAACCTTCTCTTTCCTGTGTACTCTGCATAACCTGTTAAAAAATTAGTAAACTCTGGAAAGCATTCATTTGTCTTTGATAACAAAGGCATAAAGCTCAGGGTGGTTCAAAATGTATAGGCAATGAATGTCAGAATAATGGAATGCAGGTGTCACAGGAGTATTCTGAAATGCTACAACTTGATGTTAATCTATAACAAACCTTAACACTTGTGCTTATAAATATGAACTGTAAAATCCAAGGAGCTGAGCCGACTTAAGCAAGGAGCTAAGTTCTAACTCCCTGAATTCTAAGTTCAGAAAAAAAAACCTCTTTCTTCCCAGTTCTCTGCCTCTCAACTTTTATTGACAGTGAGAGATAGAAGCTGAGTGTTCCTTGGGTCATTTCACCATCATCCTTATTTATTTTTTTGTGTGTGCCTAGTATGTCTTTTTTTCTCTAGCTGCTTTAAATATTTACCTTTATCACTGATTTTGAGAAATTTAGTTATAATCTCTGTTGGAGCAGGATTTTTTTTCATGTTTCTTGTGTTCTGTTGAGCTTTCTCTCTGTGCTTTATTTGGGGGTAGTTTCAACTGCTATGTTTTCAAGCTCACTAGTATTTTCTTCTGCAGTGTCTAAAATTAGGATTAATCCTGATCAATGTATGTTTTAGTCTCAGACTTTTGTAATTATAATCCCTAGAATTGATGGGGGCCATGAGTGTTGGCCTCCTAAAGGTTTGCTTAAAAATCACTGGCAGCCGGGCTCAGTGGCTCAGCCTGTAATCCCGCGCCTTTGGGAGGCTGGGGTGAGTGGATTGCCTAAGCCCGCGGGTTCGAGACCCGCCTGGGCAGCGAGACCTCATCTCTACAATAAATCAAAAAATCAGCCGGGCGTGGTAGCGCATGCCTGTAATTCCAGCTACTTGGAAGGCTGAGGCGGAAGGATCGCCGGAGCCCCAGCAGGTTGAGGCTGCGGTGGCCGGAAGCGCACTCCAGTCTGGGTGACAGAGTGAAACTCCAACTCAAAAAAAAAAAAAAAAATCACTGGCATGAGGCAAGATTGATTAATAGGAGAAAAGGCAAACGCATTTTATTTAATGTGTATAGGAGGGGGCCTTCATGATGAAGACCCAACTTCCCAGTAAGTTCTGGAAACTTAAATACTATCTCAAGGTCACAGGGAGAATGGGGGCTTGTATTCTGGCAAAACAGGTGATGAGAGAGGGAAGAAGAGGAATTTTACTGAGAAGCAACACACAGTTGGGTCAATAAATGAATAGGGAAAACAGAATGCAAATAGTTATCTTTTAAAATTTAAATGAGCCTTGGAGACAGTCATCATACTTGTAATTTCTGCTCAGGTGTGGTCACATCTTACTTTTCTTTTCTGCCATCGATAATGAGATAGCAGGGAGGGGATGCAACTTCTCTGTAACTCAATGGAGGCAGTAAGTTCAGAGAGACCTTGGGACAAAAAAGCCATACTTTGGGGTAAATTTCCCTGCACCCCTTCAAGGTTCAATTTTTTAAATAAAAAAAAATCTTTCATGTCTCTCCTTAACATGTTCAGTCTTTTCACTTCCTTTTTAGATAATATGAGATATAGGTCTAATAACTTTTATGTCTTTATCTGCTAATTCTAATATCTGTGTCATTACTTTTTTAAAAAATAAATTAAATTTACACTTCATTTTGGCCCATATTTTCCTTCTTTGCATACCTGGTAATTTTTTGTTGGATATCAGGCATTGTGAAATTTGGGTATTTTTAAATTCCTATGAATATTTTGTACTTTTTTCTGGGATGTAGCTAAGTCAGTTGATCTCAGTTTGATTCCTTAGGGTATTTCTTTTTTTCATTTGTTAGGCAAGACCAGAGAAGCATTTGGTCTATGACTAATTATTATTCCCTTTTGAGTAAAAATACTATTGATTGTTCTACTTATCGGCCTATGAATTATAAGGATTTCCAGTATGATTAATAGAAACACTGTTCTTGACTCTGTGTGAGCTCTGAGTATGGTTTCCTCTAATGCTCTAATCCCTCTAATCCTTCTGGGTGGTTCATTCCCAGATCAGGTTGTTTCTTTCAGACACATGATCAGTACTTAGTTGAATACTGATGAGTACTTAGTTGAATACTCCTAGGCCTTTTGTAACTTCTGGAAATCTCTACTGTTCATATCTCTTCTCTTCAGTACTGTTCTGTGAAATACAACTTCCTTGGTTTCTTGAAGCTTTCAATTCCATCCCCTCAGCAAAGGGAGTCCACTAAGCTCTGCCTGGGTGTTGCCTTCCTGCATTGAAGCTCTGAAATTTTCTCCAGGCAGTAAACTGTGGGCAGTTATAGAGTTCATCTCAATTGTTTCCTGTCTCTCAGAAATCATTGTCTTTTTGCGCATCCTGCTGTTTTGAAAGCCAAGGACCTAAAATTGCTTTCTATTTGTGTCTGTATATTTAGTTGTTTCACATGGAAGTAATAAATCTGTTGCTTGTAAATCCATCTCTTGGCTAGAAACAGAAAACTCATCACAGGAAATTAAATTAGAAATTAATGACAGAGAGCTATTTGGGAAATACTCAATTATTTGGAAATCAAACAACACACTTTTACTTAACCGATGGGCCAAAGAATTAATAATAAGAGAAGTTGTATCACATTTCAAACTGATTAAAAGTAAAATATATCGAAATTTGGGGGTAAAGCTACCACTGTGGTTTGAGGAAATGTGCTGCTTTAAATTCTTGTATTAAATAATAAAAACGGTCTCAAATCAATGATTTGAGTTGCCACCTAAAGAAACTATGAAAGGAAGATTAGATTAAAACCTAAATAAATAGAAAGAAGAAAATAAAGTTGACCTTTAAACAATGTAGGTTTCAATTGCATGGGTTCACTTGTACATCGATTTTTCCAACCAAATGTGAATCAAAAATACAGTATTTGTGGAATGTGAAACTCATGTTTACGGAAGACCAACTTTTCCTACTCAGATTTCAAAGAGCTGACTGTAGGACTTAAATACATATAGTCTTTGGTATGCAAAGCTAATCCCTCACATATAACAAAAAACTGTAATAAAGGGCTAGAAATTTGTAAAATAGAAAAAAAAAAAAAAAACTAGGGAAAGATCAGTGGATCCAAAAGCTGGTTCCTTGAAAACATCACTAAAATGAATAAACAAATAGTCAAACTGATGAGGTAAAAGTGAGAGAGAAGAAAATTGCTAATACTGGGAATTTAAGATCAGTCATCACTTTAGATCCTACAGACATTAAAAGATTAATAAAAGAATAGTATGAACAACTTTGTTTCAATCAACAACTTGGATGAAATGGGCCAATATTTTGAAAGACACAAATGACTATAGTGTTCTCTTCTCTCTCTCTCTCACACACACACACACACACACACACATCCCACAAGATAACCTAATACCCTAAATCTATTTAAAAATTAAATTTGTAGTTAAAATACCTTTCCACAAAGAACACTCTAGGGTTGTGTTACTTCAGTGATGAATGCTACCAACATTTAAGGAGAAAATAGTGCCAACTCTTCACAAATTTTTCCAGAAAATAGATGATAAGGGGGCACTTTCCTACTAATTTTATGAAGCTATCATTATTCTGACATTAACCAGATAAATACATTATAAGGAAATAAAACTACACATGAAAAATTCTCATGAAAATAAATTCTAAAGTTTATAGTAAAATATTATCAGATTGAATGCATCAATATATTTTTTAAAATATGCCATGACTTGACAATGATTATCATAGGAAGGCAAAGTTGGTATGACATTTTAAGAATCAGTCAATATAATTAATTATACTAACCAACAAAGCATAAAAACAATATGATTGTCTCCATATTTGCAAAATATTCATTTGACAAAATTTAACATCCGTTCATAACAAAAACTATCAGCAAGTAGAAATAAAAAGGAATCTCCTTCAATTTTACCTATGAAAAACCTCCAATTAACATCAGTCTTAACATTAAAAGTCTGAATGTTTTCTTAATATAAGAAAGGAGATTAGAATGTCTTCTCTTAACACTCTGATTCAGCATTGTACTGGAGGTCATAACCAATTCACTAGCACAAGAAAGTGAAATAAAAAGCAGATTGAAATGGGGAAAATAAAATTGTCTTTATTTACAGACAGTATGATTGTTTATGTAGAAAATACTAAGAGGGTGGCTTAGTTAGTTTTGTGCTGCCATCAGAATTCACAGACTGGGTAATTTATAAGAAATAGAAATGTATTGGTTTATGATTCTGGAGACTGAGAAGTTCAAGATTGAGGGACAAGCATCTGGCAAGCGCCTTTTTGCTGCATCATCCCATGGAAAGGCAGAGAGAGGGTGAGAGAAAGAGAGAGACAGCAAGAGATTGAATTTGCAATCTCAAGGCCTTTTAATTATTGCACTAATCTGTTAATGAGGGTTAGGCACCACAATCCCAATCCCCAAACAATGGGGATTAAGTTTCCAGCACATGCTATTTGGTGTGTAGAGAGAGTTCAAATCACAGTAGAGAGTTCTTCCTTTTTAAATTATTAGTAATGATAAGTGAGTTTAGCAAAATCACAGGACAAATAGTTGATATACAAAGTCAATAGCCACAAATAATTGGAAATTGAAATCAAAATCACAGTACCATTTAAAACAACACCAAAATTGTGAAATATTTAGAAAGAAATTTAACAAAAGATGTGCGAGATATGTATATTGGAAACTACATAAACTGTGTTGAAAGAAATTAAAGATCTAAATAAGCAGAGAGATATACCATGGATAAAAATCTTATTAGTTCTAAGACATACATTCTTCTAAATTGGACTGTAGGTTAAATGTTAAATGTTATCAAAACCTTAGCAGGATCTGTTGCAAACAAAACAATTTTGAAATTTATATAAAAATGCAGAGGATATAGACTAGTTAAAACAATTTTTATAAAGAATAAAATTGGAAGATTTATATTGATATCAGGACTTACTAAAAAACTTCAATAGTCAAGCCAGTGTAGATTTTGCCAAAAAGATACAAATGTAGATCAATGGAAGAGAATAGAGAGTCCAAGAACAGACTCAAATATATATGGTTGATTGATTTTTCACAAAAGCTCCAAGGTAGCTTGATGTGTAAGCGTTGCTAAATACCTGGATATTTACATGGGAAAAAATCCAAAACCTTAAAATATCAAATAACAAATGAACTCCAACACTATTCACCTAAGTCCAAGAGCTAAAACTCCAGCACTTCTGGAAGAACAAAAGAGAAGACAACAGAGGTGAACTTTGGTTAGGTCAACATTTCTTAAATAAGACACAAGAAGTACAAATTTTAAGAGCACATATGTATATCTTGAACTTTACAGAAAGTATAAATTTATCTGTTTGAAAGATAATGTTAAAAAGATGAAACTACAGATTACAACCTGGGAGAAAATATTTGCAAAACATAGATGTAACAAAAAGTCTTATGTCTGGGAAATATAAACTCTTTTTTGTTTTATTTATTTATTTATTTATTTATTTATTTAG
>NW_007128272.1:0-3164 GCF_000164805.1 Carlito syrichta
CACACTTAATAAATCAATGTCATCCACTAGAACCCACTTTCTATTGTTTAATTTTACTTTTAAAGATGTGGGGTACAACTCAGTGTTAGTTATATAGGTGGTCAGAGCATGTGGTACTCAGATCTTAGTTTCTGTGATAGATACTGAGTATTATATACTCTAAGTCCATACAAGTTGCTGCAAAGTCCATAATTTTGTTTTTCCTTATGGCTGCATAATATTCCATCATGTAAATCTGTCACATTTCTTTATCCAGTCCACTTTTGATGGGCAGCACAGTTGGTTCCATGTTTTTGCTATTGTGAATAATGCTCAATAAACATGCGTGCGTAAGTATCTTTTTTACAGAGTGATTTGAGTTCCTCTGGGTATATTCCAAGAAGGGGAATTGCTGGATCCTATGGAAGACTGATTTTTAGATCTTTTAGAAATTGCTTTCCACAGAGGTTGTGCTAGTTTACACTCCCACCAACAGTGTAGACGTGTTCTCCTTTCCCCACATCCTCTCCAGCATCTGTTTGGGTTTTTTTTGAGTTATTGATAATGGTCATCCTGACTGAAGTTAGGCAGTATCTCAATGTGATTTTGATTTGCATTTATTTGATGATTAGTGAGGCTTTTTTTATGTATCTGTTGGCTGCTCGTATGTCTTCTTCTGAGAAGTGTCTTTACATATTTTTTGCCCACTTTTTTATAGGGATGTTTGTTTTTTTCCTTTCAGCACATTTGAGTTCCTTGTAGATCCTGGATGTTAGTTCTTTGTCAGATTTACAGTTGGCAAATATTTTTAGCCATTCTGTGGGCTCTCTTTACTCTCTTGATTGTTTCTTTTGCTTTGCAGAAGCTTTTCAGTTTGATGAGGTCCCACTTACCTATCTTATCTTTTATGGCATGTGCTTTTGGAGAGTTGATCAGGAATTGGTTGCCTAATCCAATTTTCATAAGGGTTTTTCCTGTATTTTCTTCTGGATTTTATAGTTTGAAGTTTTACATTTAGGTCTTTGATCCATTTAGAGTTGATTTTTGTGTATGGGGTTAGGTAGGGTTCCTGTTTCAATCTCCAGCATGTGATCAGTCAGTTTTCCCAGCACCATTTACTGAATAGGTTCTCCTCTCCCCAGTGGTTGTTGGCAGAGGCTTTGTCATTCTGGGAATATAGATGAATTGGTTGAGAAATTGAGGTTTTGCTTCCAGAATTTCTGCCAGGTTCCATTGGTCTATGTGCCCGTTCTTGTACCAACAGCAGGCTGTTTTGATTATTGTAGCTTTATAGTAGATTTTGAAGTCTGTAAGCACATACCTCCTGCTTTGTTTCTTTTGCTAAGGGTTTAGAACCCATCTTTTATTCAGATTTTCTCAGTTTTTAGCTAATGTCCTTTTTCTGTCTCAGGATTCTATTCAGGACATCATATTACGTCTGATGTCCTAACTGCTTAGGCATCTCCTGTTTCTGACAGTTTTGGGGGCTTTCCTTGTTTTTGATGACCTTGACCGTTTTGAGGATTGATCAGGCATTTTGTAGGATTTCCTCTACTGGAATTTGTCTGATATTTTTCTCATGATTAGACTAGCGGTGTGGATGTTGATGAGGAAGATCACAGATTAAGAATGACTCATCACATTATATTGAGGTTATGTACTATGAACATGACTTATCACTGTTGATCTTAATCTTCCTCTCCTGGCCAAGATGTGTTTGGCCTTCTCTACTTTTTAATTTTAACATTCTTTCTATACTTGACTCTTTGAAAGAAAGTCACTATGTGAAGCCTACACTTAAAAGGGAAGTTTTTCTCCATCCTCTTGAGTATGAATTAGCTAGAAAAATTATTTGTAATTCTCTGTAGGAGGTGTCTCTCTTCTTTTCCACTTCTTTATTTATTCAAAAAGTCTGGACTCATGAATACTTATTTTATACTTTGAGTTATAATTCAATACTCTGTTTTATTTCTCAGATTGGGAGCCCTTTCAGTTGGCTCTTGTGTCCCTTAGTACTTTCTTACTTTCTGATACTCCAAGATGCTCCAGAAAACACATGCTATATATCTCCTGTCTCCACCCTAGAGCCAGCCCTTTCTCCAAAAAGCACTAATCTTTTTATTGGAGAATGGTATTAGAAACCAAGACCTGGGTGCCAAGTGTGATCATTGCTACTTGAATGTCATTGCTTCTAGGTCCTCTCAGTTGACAAAGCAAAGGAATATGTGTATGCATACTAGCCCATATGCACACATGTCTATAAACATATGCCTATACATATATCCATCTGTACCTTTATTAAATTAAACATGAGCTCATACTAATGTCTCCAACTCTCACCTGTTACCATGTGGATTATTCTAGACTTCTCCCCTTGCATATCCTCGATCTTCCTCTCCAGTGGAGAGAAAATTGGCTCCCACCTTCTACCATCCCTTTACTTAATTGTTCAACCCCAGGATTCATTTATAGTAACTTTGTAGTTGTTAAACCATATTCCTGAGGGAAGCAGTTTATCAACGAGAGCACAATGCTTATGTGCAGTTCCTTCTGCCTTTAGTCTTACAATCTCCACTCATTTCCAAGTTACTTAGGTAGACAGGTTTCCCCCCTCCTCCTCAGGGATATTGTTTCCTACATCTATAATTCAGATCCTTTTGTAACATTCTGCATTATATCCTTGGACCTCCCAATTTCCAAAAATGATTTTTCTAAAATTTGCATGTTAAGGCCCATTCTTTCTACTGTAATGTTCTATGGGTTTTGGCAAATGCACAATTACTGTTTCCTACAGAATAGTTCCACATGGTTCACTTATTCAACCTTCTACTCACGGTAAATCCCTGTTTACCCTCCCTGTAGTTTTCCAGAATGTCATATAAATGGAATTACACAGCATGTAACATTTCAGACTGGCTACTTTCACTTGGGAACATGCATTCAAGTTTCTTCCATGTCTTTTTGTGGTGTAATAGCTCTTTCTTGTCTATCGCTGAATAGTATTCCAATGTATAGATGTACCACTGTCTGTTTAGCCATTCACCTATTGAAAGACATCTTGGTGTCTCCCAGGTTTTGACAGTTATTACTAAAGGTGCTAGTCCACTGTGTAGGTTTTTGTGTGGAAATAAGCTTTCAGATCAGTTGGGTAAAGGCCTAGCATATGATTGCTAGTATGGTGAAAC
>NW_007128273.1:0-5600 GCF_000164805.1 Carlito syrichta
AATCAATGTCATTCACTAGAACCCACTTTTCTATTGTTTAATTTTACTTTTAAAGATGTGGGGTACAACTCAGGGTTAGTTATATAGGTGGTCAGAGCATGTGGTACTCAGATCTTAGTTTCTGTGATAGATACTGAGTATTATATACTCTAAGTCCATACAAGTTGCTGCAAAGTCCATAATTTAGTTTTTCCTTATGGCTGCATAATATTCCATCATGTAAATCTGTCACATTTCTTTATCCAGTCCACTTTTGATGGGCAGCACAGTTGGTTCCATGTTTTTGCTATTGTGAATAATGCTCAATAAACATGCGTGCGTAAGTATCTTTTTTACAGAGTGATTTGAGTTCCTCTGGGTATATTCCAAGAAGGGGAATTGCTGGATCATATGGAAGACTGATTTTTAGATCTTTTAGAAATTGCTTTCCACGGAGGCTGTGCTAGTTTACACTCCCACCAACAGTGTAGAAGTGTTCTCCTTTCCCCACATCCTCTCCAGCATCTGTTTGGTTTTTTTTTTTGAGTTATTGATAATGGTCATCCTGACTGAAGTTAGGCAGTATCTCAATGTGATTTTGATTTGCATTTCTTTGATGATTAGTGAGGCTGAGCCTTTTTTTATGTATCTGTTGGCTGTTCGTATGTCTTCTTCTGAGAAGTGTCTTTACATATTTTTTGCCCACTTTTTAAGAGGGATGTTTGTTTTTTTCCTTTCAGCACATTTGAGTTCCTTGTAGATCCTGGATGTTAGTTCTTTGTCAGATTTACAGTTGGCAAATATTTTTAGCCATTCTGTGGGCTCTCTTTACTCTCTTGATTGTTTCTTTTGCTTTGCAGAAGCTTTTCAGTTTGATGAGGTCCCACTTACCTATCTTATCTTTTATGGCATGTGCTTTTGGAGAGTTGATCAGGAATTGGTTGCCTAATCCAATTTTCATAAGGGGTTTTCCTGCATTTTCTTCTGGATTATTATAGTTTGAAGTTTTACATTTAGGTCTTTGATCCATTTAGAGTTGATTTTTGTGTATGGGGTTAGGTGGGTTCCTGTTTCAATCTCCAGCATGTGATCAGTCAGTTTTCCCAGCACCATTTACTGAATAGGTTCTCCTCTCCCCAGTGGTTGTTGGCAGAGGCTTTGTCATTCTGGGAATATAGATGAATTGGTTGAGAAATTGAGGTTTTGCTTCCAGAATTTCTGCCAGGTTCCATTGGTCTATGTGCCCGTTCTTGTACCAACAGCAGGCTGTTTTGATTATTGTAGCTTTATAGTAGATTTTGAAGTCTGTAAGCACATACCTCCTGCTTTGTTTCTTTTGCTAAGGGTTTAGAACCCATCTTTTATTCAGATTTTCTCAGTTTTTAGCTAATGTCCTTTTTCTGTCTCAGGATTCTATTCAGGACATCATATTACGTCTGATGTCCTAACTGCTTAGGCATCTCCTGTTTCTGACAGTTTTGGGGGCTTTCCTTGTTTTTGATGACCTTGACCGTTTTGAGGATTGATCAGGCATTTTGTAGGATTTCCTCTACTGGAATTTGTCTGATATTTTTCTCATGATTAGACTAGCGGTGTGGATGTTGATGAGGAAGATCACAGATTAAGAATGACTCATCACATTATATTGAGGTTATGTACTATGAACATGACTTATCACTGTTGATCTTAATCTTCCTCTCCTGGCCAAGATGTGTTTGGCCTTCTCTACTTTTTAATTTTAACATTCTTTCTATACTTGACTCTTTGAAAGAAAGTCACTATGTGAAGCCTACACTTAAAAGGGAAGTTTTTCTCCATCCTCTTGAGTATGAATTAGCTAGAAAAATTATTTGTAATTCTCTGTAGGAGGTGTCTCTCTTCTTTTCCACTTCTTTATTTATTCAAAAAGTCTGGACTCATGAATACTTATTTTATACTTTGAGTTATAATTCAATACTCTGTTTTATTTCTCAGATTGGGAGCCCTTTCAGTTGGCTCTTGTGTCCCTTATTACTTTCTTACTTTCTGATACTCCAAGATGCTCCAGAAAACACATGCTATATATCTCCTGTCTCCACCCTAGAGCCAGCCCTTTCTCCAAAAAGCACTAATCTTTTTATTGGAGAATGGTATTAGAAACCAAGACCTGGGTGCCAAGTGTGCTCATTGCTACTTGAATGTCATTGCTTCTAGGTCCTCTCAGTTGACAGAGCAAAGGAATATGTGTATGCATACTAGCCCATATGCACACATGTCTATAAACATATGCCTATACATATATCCATCTGTACCTTTATTAAATTAAACATGAGCTCATACTAATGTCTCCAACTCTCACCTGTTACCATGTGGATTATTCTAGACTTCTCCCCTTGCATATCCTCGATCTTCCTCTCCAGTGGAGAGAAAATTGGCTCCCACCTTCTGCCATCCCTTTACTTAATTGTTCAACCCCAGGATTCATTTATAGTAACTTTGTAGTTGTTAAACCATATTCCTGAGGGAAGCAGTTTATCAACGAGAGCACAATGCTTATGTGCAGTTCCTTCTGCCTTTAGTCTTACAATCTCCACTCATTTCCAAGTTACTTAGGTAGACAGGTTTCCCCCCTCCTCCTCAGGGATATTGTTTCCTACATCTATAATTCAGATCCTTTTGTAACATTCTGCATTATATCCTTGGACCTCCCAATTTCCAAAAATGATTTTTCTAAAATTTGCATGTTAAGGCCCATTCTTTCTACTGTAATGTTCTATGGGTTTTGGCAAATGCACAATTACTGTTTCCTACAGAATAGTTCCACATGGTTCACTTATTCAACCTTCTACTCACGGTAAATCCCTGTTTACCCTCCCTGTAGTTTTCCAGAATGTCATATAAATGGAATTACACAGCATGTAACATTTCAGACTGGCTACTTTCACTTGGGAACATGCATTCAAGTTTCTTCCATGTCTTTTTGTGGTGTAATAGCTCTTTCTTGTCTATCGCTGAATAGTATTCCAATGTATAGATGTACCACTGTCTGTTTAGCCATTCACCTATTGAAAGACATCTTGGTGTCTCCCAGGTTTTGACAGTTATTACTAAAGGTGCTAGTCCACTGTGTAGGTTTTTGTGTGGAAATAAGCTTTCAGATCAGTTGGGTAAAGGCCTAGCAATATGATTGCTAGTATGGTGAAACAATGCTTCTCTTTGTAACAATAAATGCTTGCCTTTCAGGATGCCTGTGTTATTTTACATTGTTAGCAGCATCAAATGAGAATTCTTGCTGTTCTGTATCTTTGTGAACACTTGCTGTTAGCAATTTTTGTAGCTCTAGTCATTCTATATAATGCTTTTCTTTGGTTTACATTTTGTTTTCTTCTGTTTTAATTCGGAAGAAGAAACCAGGGGAATGGATAGGGTTACGTAAATGAAACACCCATACTCTGCTCAGACTACAGTATAAGGGTGGACCAAGGTAGAGTTGGCCTGAGCTGAGTCTCCCCGTTGCGATGACATTATCATTGACTCGATCTCCTTTTATTTCTGTTTTACCTTGGTGTGTTTCCTTATTACTCTGTTATTTCTTTCAGTCTGTTAAAATTTTGTTGAACACCTCCTTTGTGCCTAGCATTCTGTAGACTGCAGGAATGCAAAGATAAATTACATCCATTTACAGCCTAACAAGGAAGATAGAAATGCAAACACCTGCCATTCTGTGTGATTGGCACTGCTTGCCTGTGATGGCATGGGTAAAGATGACAGACAGGTCAGAGTTTGAACTCATCCTCTGTGACTTACTAACCAAGTAATCATAGGCAAGTTAGTTAAATCCTTGCTACCCAAAGTGCACCAGTGGGCCAGTGGCATCAGCATGGCTTGGGAGCTCATGCAAAATGCAGAATCTCAGGCCCCACCCCAGATCTATGGACTCATTTAACAAAATCCCCAGGTGATTAGCATGCACACTAAAATTTGAGATGTAATGACAAACTAAATTGGACAGAGTTGATCATTGTGCAATAGAAGCCCGCAATGCTCTCTGGCCTCACTTTCACAGCAGTCAGGGGATGACACACCCATTACAAACCTAGGACTCAGTTTTCCATGGCAGAGTTGAAACACAATATTAACTCGATTTTCCAGTATTTCCCTGAGCCCTAGACTTAGATGGTTTAAGAGAGGAGCCTTTGGGAGATTCTATCACCCACTTTTTTCAGATGGGACACTGAAGCTCAGGGGCAATACCTTGCTCAAGATCCCAGAATGAGCCAGCCCTTAGGCTGGGCTTGCTAGCAGCTCAGCTTGATTTCTACGTAGACTGTCCTCTAGCCCTGGTGTTCTTCAATATCCCCAGCTTCTCCGCTCCCATCTCTATCACTACTGGGACCTGTTTGATGCTGAGAAGAAAATGTGCCTAAAAGTCATCAAGCTCCAAAAGTCCCCAAGTTCAGCCCCTGGGGACTCCATCTGGAACTGTGTTTTCTGCAGTTATAGAGTTCTTCTGCTCCAAAGTTCATTTAGAAAAGCTTGTTCTCAGAGAAGCTGGAAATCAATGCAATCATATTAGAAGGTCTATGCTTTCTGATGAAAGAAATGTACCTTGGGAAATTTCTTCTTTCTCAGCCTCTGCCCCTCCCCTCAGGGGCAGACCCTTCCCCACCCCAGATAATGTATTCATTATGTTGGCAGAGTTCTGACATGAGGGGGAAGGGCTTAGGGAAATCTGATTTTACCATCCTGTCTCCATTCCACCTTAACCTTGTCATATCCCCTGAGGAAGGCTCAGCTTGGTGATCTCCAATCTGAAGCCATCTATTGCACCTCCTTAAAACAGTCTCTATCCTCAATCCTGACATATTTTCTTCAGGTAGAAACCAGCTCTATTCTGCCCACTCACTTTAACAGGAAATTCTTTCCCCTCCTCATTCCAACCCCCACTGCATATGGAGTATTTTCTGGCATCTATTTTTTTTTTACCTGCACCACCTCCATGATGTAGACATGAGGTGTGTGGTTCAAGGTGACCCCCACTCCTTCCCAGTTGCCCAGAACACTTACAGGCAGAGGGGACTCAGGATTCCAGGATTAACTCAGCTCTTTAATTTTGCAGATAACCAGTACAAGACTGAGAGGAAAAGAGACTCACAGACCCACCTAACCTTACATCTCATCACAGCAAGACTCAACCTGAATTGTCTAGATTAGATGTTCCATTATCAAATGATCTAGTTATCTATTCTCTTTCTCATCTCTCTATTCAAACTGTCAATCGATTGCTCAATCAATAATTTATATATTAAAATTCACTTCCATGGATTTTGCTGTCTTCCACAGTGGGAGGCCCGGTCACAAGCAGGAATCCACAGCTTTCCCAGGATTGAAAATGTTTGCATATCCACCAATCGTGGGGCCCCACTGGAATCTGGAGAAAGGAAAACATTCCTCATATACTCATCTACCCTGTCAGGCTTCAGCACATTCACTGGCTCCATGGTCAAATGCCAAAATGTCCTGAAATCCACTAGAATTGCACAGCCCCTCACTCTCATGAAGCAGCCAGAAGAAAGAGGATCTTCAGTTTCTTTGTTTGGGCCTTGGCTATGGTTTGAATGTCTTCTCCAAATTTTGTTGAA
>NW_007128274.1:0-5961 GCF_000164805.1 Carlito syrichta
CTTTCTTTATCCAGTCCACTTTTGATGGGCAGCACAGTTGGTTCCATGTTTTTGCTATTGTGAATAATGCTCAATAAACATGCGTGCGTAAGTATCTTTTTTACAGAGTGATTTGAGTTCCTCTGGGTATATTCCAAGAAGGGGAATTGCTGGATCATATGGAAGACTGATTTTTAGATCTTTTAGAAATTGCTTTCCACGGAGGCTGTGCTAGTTTACACTCCCACCAACAGTGTAGAAGTGTTCTCCTTTCCCCACATCCTCTCCAGCATCTGTTTGGTTTTTTTTTTTGAGTTATTGATAATGGTCATCCTGACTGAAGTTAGGCAGTATCTCAATGTGATTTTGATTTGCATTTCTTTGATGATTAGTGAGGCTGAGCCTTTTTTTATGTATCTGTTGGCTGTTCGTATGTCTTCTTCTGAGAAGTGTCTTTACATATTTTTTGCCCACTTTTTAAGAGGGATGTTTGTTTTTTTCCTTTCAGCACATTTGAGTTCCTTGTAGATCCTGGATGTTAGTTCTTTGTCAGATTTACAGTTGGCAAATATTTTTAGCCATTCTGTGGGCTCTCTTTACTCTCTTGATTGTTTCTTTTGCTTTGCAGAAGCTTTTCAGTTTGATGAGGTCCCACTTACCTATCTTATCTTTTATGGCATGTGCTTTTGGAGAGTTGATCAGGAATTGGTTGCCTAATCCAATTTTCATAAGGGTTTTTCCTGTATTTTCTTCTGGATTTTATAGTTTGAAGTTTTACATTTAGGTCTTTGATCCATTTAGAGTTGATTTTTGTGTATGGGGTTAGGTAGGGTTCCTGTTTCAATCTCCAGCATGTGATCAGTCAGTTTTCCCAGCACCATTTACTGAATAGGTTCTCCTCTCCCCAGTGGTTGTTGGCAGAGGCTTTGTCATTCTGGGAATATAGATGAATTGGTTGAGAAATTGAGGTTTTGCTTCCAGAATTTCTGCCAGGTTCCATTGGTCTATGTGCCCGTTCTTGTACCAACAGCAGGCTGTTTTGATTATTGTAGCTTTATAGTAGATTTTGAAGTCTGTAAGCACATACCTCCTGCTTTGTTTCTTTTGCTAAGGGTTTAGAACCCATCTTTTATTCAGATTTTCTCAGTTTTTAGCTAATGTCCTTTTTCTGTCTCAGGATTCTATTCAGGACATCATATTACGTCTGATGTCCTAACTGCTTAGGCATCTCCTGTTTCTGACAGTTTTGGGGGCTTTCCTTGTTTTTGATGACCTTGACCGTTTTGAGGATTGATCAGGCATTTTGTAGGATTTCCTCTACTGGAATTTGTCTGGTATTTTTCTCATGATTAGACTAGCGGTGTGGATGTTGATGAGGAAGATCACAGATTAAGAATGACTCATCACATTATATTGAGGTTATGTACTATGAACATGACTTATCACTGTTGATCTTAATCTTCCTCTCCTGGCCAAGATGTGTTTGGCCTTCTCTACTTTTTAATTTTAACATTCTTTCTATACTTGACTCTTTGAAAGAAAGTCACTATGTGAAGCCTACACTTAAAAGGGAAGTTTTTCTCCATCCTCTTGAGTATGAATTAGCTAGAAAAATTATTTGTAATTCTCTGTAGGAGGTGTCTCTCTTCTTTTCCACTTCTTTATTTATTCAAAAAGTCTGGACTCACGAATACTTATTTTATACTTTGAGTTATAATTCAATACTCTGTTTTATTTCTCAGATTGGGAGCCCTTTCAGTTGGCTCTTGTGTCCCTTAGTACTTTCTTACTTTCTGATACTCCAAGATGCTCCAGAAAACACATGCTATATATCTCCTGTCTCCACCCTAGAGCCAGCCCTTTCTCCAAAAAGCACTAATCTTTTTATTGGAGAATGGTATTAGAAACCAAGACCTGGGTGCCAAGTGTGATCATTGCTACTTGAATGTCATTGCTTCTAGGTCCTCTCAGTTGACAAAGCAAAGGAATATGTGTATGCATACTAGCCCATATGCACACATGTCTATAAACATATGCCTATACATATATCCATCTGTACCTTTATTAAATTAAACATGAGCTCATACTAATGTCTCCAACTCTCACCTGTTACCATGTGGATTATTCTAGACTTCTCCCCTTGCATATCCTCGATCTTCCTCTCCAGTGGAGAGAAAATTGGCTCCCACCTTCTACCATCCCTTTACTTAATTGTTCAACCCCAGGATTCATTTATAGTAACTTTGTAGTTGTTAAACCATATTCCTGAGGGAAGCAGTTTATCAACGAGAGCACAGTGCTTATGTGCAGTTCCTTCTGCCTTTAGTCTTACAATCTCCATTCATTTCCAAGTTACTTAGGTCGACAGGTTTCCCCCCTCCTTCTCAGGGATATTGTTTCCTACATCTATAATTCAGATCCTTTTGTAACATCCTGCATTATATCCTTGGACCTCCCAATTTCCAAAAATGATTTTTCTAAAATTTGCATGTTAAGGCCCATTCTTTCTACTGTAATGTTCTATGGGTTTTGGCAAATGCACAATTACTGTTTCCTACAGAATAGTTCCACATGGTTCACTTATTCAACCTTCTACTCACGGTAAATCCCTGTTTACCATCCCTGTAGTTTTCCAGAATGTCATATAAATGGAATTACACAGCATGTAACATTTCAGACTGGCTACTTTCACTTGGGAACATGCATTCAAGTTTCTCCCATGTCTTTTTGTGGTGTAATAGCTCTTTCTTGTCTATAGTATTCCAATGTATAGATGTACCACTGTCTGTTTAGCCATTCACCTATTGAAAGATATCTTGGTGTCTTCCAGGTTTTGACAGTTATTACTAAAGGTGCTAGTCCACTGTGTAGGTTTTTGTGTGGAAATAAGCTTTCAGATCAGTTGGGTAAAGGCCTAGCAATATGATTGCTAGTATGGTAAAACAATGCTTATCTTTGTAACAATAAATGCTTGCCTTTCAGGATGCCTGTGTTATTTTACATTGTTAGCAGCATCAAATGAGAATTCTTGCTGTTCTGTATCTTTGTGAACACTTGCTGTTAGCAATTTTTGTAGCTCTAGTCATTCTATATAATGCTTTTCTTTGGTTTACATTTTGTTTTCTTCTGTTTTAATTCGGAAGAAGAAACCAGGGGAATGGATAGGGTTACGTAAATGAAACACCCATACTCTGCTCAGACTACAGTATAAGGGTGGACCAAGGTAGAGTTGGCCTGAGCTGAGTCTCCCCGTTGCGATGACATTATCATTGACTCGATCTCCTTTTATTTCTGTTTTACCTTGGTGTGTTTCCTTATTACTCTGTTATTTCTTTCAGTCTGTTAAAATTTTGTTGAACACCTCCTTTGTGCCTAGCATTCTGTAGACTGCAGGAATGCAAAGATAAATTACATCCATTTACAGCCTAACAAGGAAGATAGAAATGCAAACACCTGCCATTCTGTGTGATTGGCACTGCTTGCCTGTGATGGCATGGGTAAAGATGACAGACAGGTCAGAGTTTGAACTCATCCTCTGTGACTTACTAACCAAGTAATCATAGGCAAGTTAGTTAAATCCTTGCTACCCAAAGTGCACCAGTGGGCCAGTGGCATCAGCATGGCTTGGGAGCTCATGCAAAATGCAGAATCTCAGGCCCCACCCCAGATCTATGGACTCATTTAACAAAATCCCCAGGTGATTAGCATGCACACTAAAATTTGAGATGTAATGACAAACTAAATTGGACAGAGTTGATCATTGTGCAATAGAAGCCCGCAATGCTCTCTGGCCTCACTTTCACAGCAGTCAGGGGATGACACACCCATTACAAACCTAGGACTCAGTTTTCCATGGCAGAGTTGAAACACAATATTAACTCGATTTTCCAGTATTTCCCTGAGCCCTAGACTTAGATGGTTTAAGAGAGGAGCCTTTGGGAGATTCTATCACCCACTTTTTTCAGATGGGACACTGAAGCTCAGGGGCAATACCTTGCTCAAGATCCCAGAATGAGCCAGCCCCGAGACTGGGCCTGCTAGCAGTTCAACTTGATTTCTACGTAGAACTGTCCTCTAGCCCTGGTGTTCTACAATATCTCCAGCTTCTCCGCTCCATCTCTATCACTACTGGGACCTGTTTGATGCTGGAAAGAAATGTGCCTAAAAGTCACCAAGCTCCAAAAGTCCCAAGTTCAGCCCCTGGGAACTCCATCTGGAACTGTGTTTTCTGCAGTTATAGAGTTCTTCTGCTCCAAAGTTCATTTAGAAAAGCTTGTTCTCAGAGAAGCTGGAAATCAATGCAATCATATTAGAAGGTCTATGCTTTCTGATGAAAGAAATGTACCTTGGGAAATTTCTTCTTTCTCAGCCTCTGCCCCTCCCCTCAGGGGCAGACCCTTCCCCACCCCAGATAATGTATTCATTATGTTGGCAGAGTTCTGACATGAGGGGGAAGGGCTTAGGGAAATCTGATTTTACCAACCTGTCTCCATTCCACCTTAACCTTGTCATATCCCCTGAGGAAGGCTCAGCTTGGTGATCTCCAATCTGAAGCCATCTATTGCACCTCCTTAAAACAGTCTCTATCCTCAATCCTGACATATTTTCTTCAGGTAGAAACCAGCTCTATTCTGCCCACTCTCTTTAACAGGAAATTCTTTCCCCTCCTCATTCCAACCTCCACTGCATATGGAGTATTTTCTGGCATCTATTTTTTTTACCTGCACCACCTCCATGATGTAGACATGAGGTGTGTGGTTCAAGGTGACCCCCACTCCTTCCCAGTTGCCCAGAACACTTACAGGCAGAGGGGACTCAGGATTCCAGGATTAACTTAGCTCTTTAATTTTGCAGATAACCAGTACAAGACTGAGAGGAAAAGAGACTCACAGACCCACCTAACCTTACATCTCATCACAGCAAGACTCAACCTGAATTGTCTAGATTAGATGTTCCATTATCAAATGATCTAGTTATCTATTCTCTTTCTCATCTCTCTATTCAAACTGTCAATCGATTGCTCAATCAATAATTTATATATTAAAATTCACTTCCATGGATTTTGCTGTCTTCCACAGTGGGAGGCCCGGTCACAAGCAGGAATCCACAGCTTTCCCAGGATTGAAAATGTTTGCATATCCACCAATCGTGGGGCCCCACTGGAATCTGGAGAAAGGAAAACATTCCTCATATACTCATCTACCCTGTCAGGCTTCAGCACATTCACTGGCTCCATGGTCAAATGCCAAAATGTCCTGAAATCCACTAGAATTGCACAGCCCCTCACTCTGCATGAAGCAGCCAGAAGAAAGAGGATCTTCAGTTTCTTTGTTTGGCCTTGGCTATGGTTTGAATGTCTTCTCCAAAATTTTGTTGAAACTTTATTCCCAATGTGGCTTTATTGAGAAGGTGGGGCCTTTAAGAGGTGATGGGGTCATGAGGGTCATGGATTAATAGCGTGAAAATAAATCTAATTTAAAAGGCGTTGGGCCCCCAAACACTTTAAACCTTGAGAGAGATGTGACTGTAATTTGAGTCACATATGATTGTAATTTCTGTTTCTCAGGTTATACATAAACTCACCTTTTTATTTCTCTTGTTCTGTACAATGACTAGAGAGAATTAAATGATGTCAAGGACAAAAAGCCTCTGCCTTCTTAATTAATGAAACTTGCTATACTTTCTCTTTGTTGTCCTACTTTGCTTTTATCAGATAAGAGAAAATCCACAACTATTATACCCTCTGCAAAAAAAAAGAGGCTAATTGCACATGTGCCAGAAAGAAATACTGCCTATAATCAATCAACTTGCTGTAACTATGTGCTAATCTCGTATGAAAAATGTTGTAATCCTGCTAAAAACTCCTCTGTCTCTGCATATATAAATGAAACCTTAACTTCCCTATTTCTGAATGCTGACTTCATTCCTTTGAGTTGATGTTTCTATGTGGTCCATCCTAACTCCTTGCCCTTGGATAAACTC
>NW_007128275.1:0-861 GCF_000164805.1 Carlito syrichta
TAGTTGTTAAACCATATTCCTGAGGGAAGCAGTTTATCAACGAGAGCACAATGCTTATGTGCAGTTCCTTCTGCCTTTAGTCTTACAATCTCCACTCATTTCCAAGTTACTTAGGTAGACAGGTTTCCCCCCTCCTCCTCAGGGATATTGTTTCCTACATCTATAATTCAGATCCTTTTGTAACATTCTGCATTATATCCTTGGACCTCCCAATTTCCAAAAATGATTTTTCTAAAATTTGCATGTTAAGGCCCATTCTTTCTACTGTAATGTTCTATGGGTTTTGGCAAATGCACAATTACTGTTTCCTACAGAATAGTTCCACATGGTTCATTTATTCAACCTTCTACTCACGGTAAATCCCTGTTTACCCTCCCTGTAGTTTTCCAGAATGTCATATAAATGGAATTACACAGCATGTAACATTTCAGACTGGCTACTTTCACTTGGGAACATGCATTCAAGTTTCTTCCATGTCTTTTTGTGGTGTAATAGCTCTTTCTTGTCTATCGCTGAATAGTATTCCAATGTATAGATGTACCACTGTCTGTTTAGCCATTCACCTATTGAAAGACATCTTGGTGTCTCCCAGGTTTTGACAGTTATTACTAAAGGTGCTAGTCCACTGTGTAGGTTTTTGTGTGGAAATAAGCTTTCAGATCAGTTGGGTAAAGGCCTAGCAATATGATTGCTAGTATGGTGAAACAATGCTTCTCTTTGTAACAATAAATGCTTGCCTTTCAGGATGCCTGTGTTATTTTACATTGTTAGCAGCATCAAATGAGAATTCTTGCTGTTCTGTATCTTTGTGAACACTTGCTGTTAGCAATTTTTGTAGCTCTAGTCATTCTATATAATGCT
>NW_007128276.1:0-8129 GCF_000164805.1 Carlito syrichta
AGGATCTTCAGTTTCTTTGTTTGGCCTTGGCTATGGTTTGAATGTCTTCTCCAAAATTTATGTTGAAACTTTATTCCCAATGTGGCTTTATTGAGAAGGTGGGGCCTTTAAGAGGTGATGGGGTCATGAGGGTCATGGATTAATAGCGTGAAAATAAATCTAATTTAAAAGGCGTTGGGCCCCCAAACACTTTAAACCTTGAGAGAGATGTGACTGTAATTTGAGTCACATATGATTGTAATTTCTGTTTCTCAGGTTATACATAAACTCACCTTTTTATTTCTCTTGTTCTGTACAATGACTAGAGAGAATTAAATGATGTCAAGGACAAAAAACCTCTGCCTTCTTAATTAATGAACCTTGTTATACTTTCTCTTTGTTGTCCTACTTTGCTTTTATCAGATAAGAGAAAATCCACAACTATTATACCCTCTGCAAAAAAAAAGAGGCTAATTGCACATGTGCCAGAAAGAAATACTGCCTATAATCAATCAACTTGCTGTAACTATGTGCTAATCTCGTATGAAAAATGTTGTAATCCTGCTAAAAACTCCTCTGTCTCTGCATATATAAATGAAACCTTAACTTCCCTATTTCTGAATGCTGACTTCATTCCTTTGGAGTTGATGTTTCTATGTGGTCCATCCTAACTCCTTGCCCTTGGATAAACTCTCTTTAAATTAGAATTTGACTCTTTTGATACTTTAGGTTGACAATAGATTATCATGGGGGGTGAACTGGTGGCTTTATGAAAGATGTAGAGAAACCTGAGTGAGCACATTAGCAAGCTTAGCTGAGCATCATGTGATATACGTTCCAGTGGGAACTCTACAGAGAGCGTCCACCAGCAAGAAGGCCCTCATCAGATACAGATCCCCAGCCTTGGACTTCTCAGCCTCCAAAACTGTAAGAAATAAATTTCTTTGCTTGACAAATTACTCAGTGTCAGATATCATGTTATATCCAACAGAAAATGGACTCATACAGCCTTAGAAAGCCCCTGAAGGGACCTGCTAAAAACACAGGCATTGGCCTCTCCCTCAGGTCTGGTTTAGGCAGGTTTAGAATGGGATCAACTCATTTTATTTTTACTGAAATCTCCAGGAAGATCTAACTTCCAAGTACATTTGAAAATCACTGTAACAGGCCATTTTTGACACCAAGGAACAATTAGCCATTGAGACAATCAGGGCTAATAAACTACACCTTGGTATTCCCGGTGGGCTGGAGCCTCAGGTGGGCCTGTGCAGCCCTGGCTTTCTGTTGTGAGCACTCCTTCCTCACCAGAAACCAGAGCCGGTTTCTGCTCTGAGCAGCTCTGGATTCCATGTCTCTGAAGCGAGCACACACAGTTAAGTGCTTCAGGGAATGTCCATTCCCAAATTCAATTTTAAAACCACTGCTCTGCTAAGAACACTTGCTACTGAGAATTAGCTAATGCAAGACTGATGTTTAGAACAATCTTTACAGAAAAGTGCAGTGCCTCGACTTGGGCAGCTACTTAGTTTTCCTGTTTTCTTTCCTTCTTTCCTTTTTTCCTTCTCTTCTTCCTTCCCCTTCCCTCCCCTATCTTCCCCTTGCTTCCTTTCACTTGCATATCCAGGGAACATTTTAATTTTGGAAGGAAATGCTATGTAAGCCAAAGTTCTATGATGTGTGAGAGTATGGGTATGGGAAGGGAGAATTAGAGAGAGACTTCTCAATGCTTGTCAAGATGGGGAATTCGCTTTGAGGAGGTTTCTGGAAAAACAACAAGCACAGATGCAGACATTCCAGGGCAGAGACAAATCTAGGCTAAGGAGCCCTCACGCCAGGAAAAGCCTCAGGCAAGGGTGAGAATAGAATCCATTTGGTGCCTATAAATCAATTCAATCAAGTCTGCATCACCCATGTTCCCAGACTCTTGGCTGCCACTTTTTGAGACATGTGATTGCTAAATCTTAATCTGAATATTTTGATTGTACAGGGAGAGTCAGAAAATACAGAAGTAAACATGAAAGTTTAGTTCCTGGAACCAAGATGGTAGTTGGTGGGTCAATAAACAGGTTGTGCTAGAGAGGAACATTTGTTTAGGGTCCTATCAGGCAGTATGTTTTAAAAAGAGAGAGGAAAGTATTGGTTGATCTGAGGAGTTGGTCAGGAATTGAGTTCAAAGAACAACCTTTCCATTTAAGACTTCCCAAGAAACAATTATCCTAGGGTGTGGCTGCCCTTTCAGGGACGGGCCCAAGTCCCTGAATGCTGGAAGCCAAGGGCCAAGGACTGAGGGCTGCTGTCTAATGGACCTGCTCCCTTCTGCTCTCCAGTTAAGCTGAATGCCTACCAAGTTCAGCTGTGCTTGTTATTGTAAATAAACAGTTTACAAAACTGATGAAATATGAATGCCAAAGGAAAAGAGTTGTTTCCATAAAATCTAAGTTTAGTTCTTTAGGAAGCCTCTTCTATATAGGGAAGTCACTAAAAATAATCACAGTTAAATTAGGTGTGAATGAAATAACTTTAAAAGATTTGAGAGAATTGTATGCATCTAAAAATGCCTTCACTTTCTTAAGTTCTCACTTATTTTACAGAAACCAAAATGAAAATTATAGACAATATGGTTGGGGTGAGCTTTATGTGAGAAAGAAGACTAGACATTCCAAACAAAGGACTCATTCTCAGAGAAGAGCTCTTGGCACTCTATGAAAGATTTGGTGAATGAATGACATAGGTTTCAAGTTACAACAAAACATTTAATGTATTTTGTGATTTAGAGGAATCATAAAAATCATGATAGCTCATAAAAGGCTATGGATTTTTCCTGCAGCAATGGGAAACTGCTGATAAATTCTCAATAGGCAATGACATGTTAGGTTTGGCGACTCAGCTAGGTTACTCTGTGTCCTGGGGAAGTGTTGCAGGGAATTGGGTGGGGATCAGAAGCAAAGAGATCAGTTAAGAGTCTCTATAATCTGGATGAGTGGGCAATGGAAACAAAAATCTAGAAAATGGAGATGAGAAAGAATAGAGAGATCTTTGGGAGGTAGAACTAATAGGCTAAGATGATAGGATCTGGGGGTTTGTGGTGTGAGTGGTGGGTGAGATGGAGATGCCTATAATTAGTTCATGTTAGATTCATTTGCAAGTAGTGAGGACCAGACACAAATGGGATCTAAGCAAAATATAAGTAGGTACCTGCTATGCACTATGTTTCAAATAAACTCCCCCTTCTCATCTGTCTTCTGGGGACCATATGTTCTTTCAGATCCATGAAAGTGTTCAATCCATAATACTGAGTGACCTCTCACAGAAACAAAGATCTGAGTATCACATGTTCTCACTCATATAATGGACCTTTAACATCCAATGTAATAATATAAGAAAATGACTGACAGTAGTGGGAAACTATGCGGGGGAGAGGGAGATGGGATCTATGGTAGCAAATATCTGTCTGGGGATGGGGAAACACCTCTTATCAACAGGGTGCCTGAATGAAACGTATTTGTATACCTAACACTTAACTGTACCCCACAACACCATAATAAAAAATATTGATTAAAAAAAAAGTATTCAATCCTTGAAGCCCCATCTCCAAACAGTGTTGATCCATGTAAAAAGGAGCTGCACCCTGCTCTGTCTAGAGTCCTTTACATTATAGCAATGAGCTTATTACCCTGAATATGAGTTAGTTTTGTGCTTATCTCTCTTTCTTTTACTTAATTGTGATGTATTTGATGCCAGAGGCAATGTCTTCCTCAACCTCATGCTTTCAAATCATAACGCAGTGTCAAGCACATACTGGCACTGAAAATATTTGTGTTGTGAACTATTCAGCAGTGTCACCTTCCAAATTATCATTTGAATTATATTTGTTTTTCTATCTGTCCCATGTATTGCTACAGCTATCTCCACCAATAATAACTTTTTGTTTTACTAAAATTTATTTGTTCTACCTTACCTACTCCCCAAAAGAACATGATGCAATGTACCCAACATAGGAACACCAACTTTCGTAAAACAGCTTCTAGGCAAACTTTAAAAAGATATTGACTCTAACACTATCACAGCTGGGAACTTTAATACCCCACTCACAACCCTGGACAGATCATCAAGACAAAATGAGCAAGAAGATCCGGAACCTCAATAAGACTCTTGACAAATGGACCTAATTGATATCTACAGAACACTCCACCCAACGACCACAGAATATACATTCTACTCATCACCACATGGAAGATACTCCAAGATTGACCACATCGTTGGCCACAAATCAAACATAAGCAAATTTCATAAGACTGAAATTTTGCCACGCACCTTCTCACACCACAGTGGAATAAAAATAAATATCAACACCAAAAACGTTCCTCCAAAACCCACAAAGACATGGACATTAAACTGTACGCTGCTAAGCAACTCCAGGATCAATCATGAAATCAAAACATAGATTAAAAGATACTTGGAAGCAAATGAAAATGAAGAAATATCTTACCAAAACCTCTGGGATGCCTTAAAAACAGTAGTAAGAGGGGAACTCATATTTTTACAAACACACATGAAGAAAATGGAAACATCACAAGTCAACAGCCTAACAAGCCACCTAAGGAACCTGTAAATTCAAGACCACTAAAACCCTAACTTCAGCAGAAGAATCAAGATCACCAAAATAAAAGTCCAAATCCAGGACACTGAAGACAAAAAAAAAAAAAAATACAGAAAAATAAACGAAACAAAAAACTGGTTCTTTGAAGGGATAAACAAGATAGATGGTCCCCTAGCCAAATTGACCAAGAAAAACAGAGAGAAAGCCGAAATAAACTAATCAGAAACACAAAAGTTGAAATCACAACTGACCCGGAAGAAATACAAAAGATTTTCAGAGACTACTATGTACAATTGTATGGAAACAAACTTGAAAACCTAAAGGAAATGGTGGATTTTCTGACATCACACAACCTCCCTAGGTTGAAACAAGAAGACACTGAGATGCTAAATAGACCATTAACAATCAAGGAAATTGATTATTTCATAAGAAAACTACCAATTAAAAAAAAGCCCTGGACCAGAGGGCTTTCCAGCAGAATTCTACAAAACATACAAGGAGGAACTGATACCAATCCTATTGAAAGCATTCCAAGCAATTAAGATGGCAATGTCCCCAAATCATTTTATGAACCTAACATCACATTGATACCCAAGCCACCAGGCAAAGACCCAACAAAGAAAGAGAACTACAGGCCAATATCTTTGATGAACATAGATGCTAAATTTCTCAACAAGATCCTAGTAAACCGGATTCAACAACACATCTCAAAAATCATCCATCATGACCAAGTAGCTTCATCCCTGGAAATGCAAGGGCTGGTTCAATATTTGTAAGACCATAACCTATTTAATACATCAATAGATTGTAAAACAAAACTACATGATCATATTATTAGATGCAGAAAAAGTTTTTGATAAAATCCAGCAACACTTCTTGATAAAGACCCTCGAACATCTAGGCATACATAGAACATTCCTCAAAATAGTAAAAGCCATCTACTAGAAACCTACAACCAGCATACTCCTAAACAGACAGAAATTGGACCCATTTCCACTGAAAATAGGAAAAAGACAAGGATACCCACTCTCGCCTTCCTGCTTAGTTTTGAAGTCCTGACTAGAGCAATCAGAGAAGAGAAGGCAATCAGTGGTATCCAGATAGGAAAAGAGGAAGTCAAGTTATCTCTCTTTGCAGATGATATGATTGTATACCTTGAAACCCCAAGAGAATCTGTCCAAAACCTCCTGGCACTGAAAAAGACTTTGGCAAAGTCTCAGGGTATAAAATAAATGTACAAAAGGCAATTGCATTTCTATACACTAATAATAAACAAGCAGAAACCCAAATAAAAAACACTATTCCATTTACAATAGTGACAAAAAATACCTTGGCATCTTCCTAACCAGAGAGATAAAAGGCCTTTACAATGAAAACTTCAAAATACTGCTCAGAGAAATCAAAGAAGACACAAACAAATGGAAAAATATTCCATGCTCATGGATTGGAAGAACCAAAACATTGTTAAGATGTTCATTTTATCTAAGGAAATCTACAGATTTAATGCAATACCCATCAAATTCTCAGCAACATTCTTCTCAGACCTAGAAAAAACAATACAGGAATTCATATGGAAACATAAACAACCAAGAATAGCCAAAACAATCCTAAGCCAAAAAAAAGTCAAAAACAAAACAAAAAAACCCCAAAACACAAACAAAAAAATGAAGCAGTAGGTATCACACTCCCAGACTTTAAACTATACTATAAAGCTACAATAATCAAAAGAGCACCTTTGATAAAGCCTCCCCCACCCACTACTGGGGAGATGAGAACCTATTCAGTAAATGGTGCTGGGAAAACTGGCTGCCCACATGCAGAAGATTGAAACAGGACCCCTACCTATGCCTATACACAAAAATTAACTCTAAATGGATCATGGATCACAAATCTAAATGTAAAACCTCAAACTGTAAGAACCTTAGAAAATGCAGGAGACACTCTTATGGAAGTTGAAACTGGCAACCGATTTCTGATCAAAACCTCAAGTGCCTGACCATAAGAGATAAGATAGACAAGTGGGACCTCATTAAACTGACAAGCTTCTACAAAGCCAAAGAAGCCATCTAGAGGGCAGGGAGACAGTCCAAAGATTGGGAAAAAATATTTGTCAACTCTATGTCTGACAAAGGCCTAACATCTAGGATCTACTAGGAACTCAAATGTGCTAAAAAGAAAAAAAACCAAACAGTGTCATTATAAAGTGAGAAAGAGACATGAATAGACACTTCTCAAAAGAAAACATATGAGTCAACAGACACATTAAAAAAAGTTCAGCCTCACTAATCATCAAGGAGATGCAAATTGAAACTACACTGAGATACCACCTAACTTCAGTCAGAATGACCATCGTCAATAACTCAAAAAATAACAGATGCCAAGAAGATGTGGCAAAAAGGAAACACTCCTATACTGTTGGTGGGAATGTAAACTGTGGAAATCAGTACAGCCTCTGTGGAAATCAGTGTGGCAATTCCTAAAACTCCTAAAAATTGACCTTCCATATGATCCCACAATCCCACCACTGGGAATATACCCAGAATAACTCAGGTCACTCTATAAAAAAGATACCTGCACATATATGTTTATTGCAGCATTGTTCACAATAGCAAGAACATGGAACCAATCGTGCTGCCCATCAAAAGAGGACTGGATAAAAAAAATGTGGTACATATACACAATAAAGTATTACGCAGCCATAAAGAAGAAAAAAATCATGAACTTTGCAACAATGTGAATGGAATTAGAGCTTATAATACTGAGTGATCTCTCACAGAAACAAAAAGATAAGTATAACATTTTCTCACTCATAAGTAGACCTTGAACAACTACCATATTATTATAGGAAAGAAATTGAAATTAGTGAGAAACTATCAGGAGGGGGTTGGGGTGAGGATAGCTGGGGATTGACGGTAGTCAATATCCACCTGGGGAAGGAGGGAGCACACTTCATCAATAAGGGTACTTGCACAAGGAACATTTGTATACCTAACCCTGAATTGTACCCCACAATTTCAAAATAAAAATTAAAAGAGAAAAAATAAAAATAAAACACAGATAATAAAAAAATAATTAACTCTATAGTACCAATTTGTAGAGATCAAATGACAAAGCTGATGAATCAGAATCTAAGATTGATGTAGTTTACCATTGAATTTGTTCCTCAGATTCCTGACTCCCCAGTGTTAATGAGGCAATTATTTAGGCTATCTACAATATTTTTCAAAATCATGTTTCACATGACAGTTCCATAGGCTGTGAACAGGGCATGGCAGTGAGGGAGAGGATGAGGAGAAGGTGCCCAGGTGTCTTATTCTCAAATTAGTTTCAAAAGCTAAAGTTCTTTTTATTAAAAAATTTCCTGGCCAGGTTCGGTGGCTCAGCCTGTAATCCTAGCACTTTGGGAGGCTGAAGCAAGTGGATTTTCTGAGCCCTCGGGTTCGAGACCAACTTGGGCAACTTGGTGAGACCTTGTCTCTAAACTAAATAAATAAATTAGCTGGGCATGGTAGTATATCCCTGTAGTCCTGGCTACTGGAAGGCTGAGGTG
>NW_007128277.1:0-735 GCF_000164805.1 Carlito syrichta
CGGTAGTCAATATCCACCTGGGGAAGGAGGGAGCACACCTCATCAATAAGGGTACTTGCACAAGGAACATTTGTATACCTAACCCTGAATTGTACCCCACAATTTCAGAATAAAAATTAAAAGAGAGAAAATAAAAATAAAACACAGATAATAAAAAAATAATTAACTCTATAGTACCAATTTGTAGAGATCAAATGACAAAGCTGATGAATCAGAATCTAAGATGATTGTAGTTTACCATTGAATTTGTTCCTCAGATTCCTGACTCCCCAGTGTTAATGAGGCAATTATTTAGGCTATCTACAATATTTTTCAAAATCATGTTTCATATGACAGTTCCATAGGCTGTGAACAGGGCATGGCAGTGAGGGAGAGGATGAGGAGAAGGTGCCCAGGTGTCTTATTCTCAAATTAGTTTCAAAAGCTAAAGTTCTTTTCATTAAAAAAATTTCCTGGCCGGGTTCGGTGGCTCAGCCTGTAATCCTAGCACTTTGGGATGCTGAGGCGAGTGGATTTTCTGAGCCCTCGGGTTCGAGACCAACTTGGGCAACATGGTGAGACCTTGTCTCTAAACTAAATAAATAAATTAGCTGGGCATGGTAGTATATCCCTGTAGTCCTGGCTACTTGGAAAGCTGAGGTGGAAGATCACCAGAGCCCAGCAGTTTACACTGGGGTGGCCGTGAGTGTGCCACTGCACTCCATCCTGAGTGACAGATTGAAACTCCAACTCAAA
>NW_007128278.1:0-4076 GCF_000164805.1 Carlito syrichta
TATTGGAACCCATGGTCTTGGCATTTTCTTAAATTTCCTAGAATGGTGTTCTATAGAATTCTAGCTAGAGAAATATTGGTTTAATCCAGACAGTAATGCTACAGTGTCAGGAAAGACAAATTTATTTTTGGAAGGAAAATCTGCAGGGGCTTTTGTACGTAGATCTTTACACACACCAAAAAAGGTCACAGGTAGTATTGTGAGAGATGGAAGGAAGAGAGCATGTCTGTAGTCTACATGCAATGTACCTTCAGGGGCATATACATTGGTGTCCAACCTATATGAGCTGGTGAAAATTATTTTCCTTCCATTCCGTGAATTTATTTATTTTTTCCTGATTGATTTTAAGGTAAAATTTACATAAAGCAAACTTCCTTCCTTTTAGTGCTCATTTCTGCCCATTTTGACAAATGTATTTAGTCAAGACACTACCATCACAATCAAGATACAGACCAATTCTGTTAATCCTCCCAAATTCCTTTGTGTTCCTTTGTAGTCAACAGTTTTCCCCATCCCTTCAGCCTGGCAACCACTGATCTGTTTATCTGTCCCTAGACAGTTTTGCCTTCTAGACCATCACCGAGATGGAATCATGCAGCATATAGTCTTTTGAATCTAGTTCCTTTTCCTCTCATGTTTATTACTGCATGAATCAGTGGTTCACTGTTTTTATTGCTGAATGAATTCCAGCCTATGAAAGTACCACATTCATTATTTATCCATTTACTAGTTGAAAGACATATAAATTGTTTTTAGTTTTGAGTGATTATTAAGAAAACTTCATGAACATTAATGTATAGGTTTAATTGTGTAAACGTCATTTTTCAGATTGTTACCAAACCAAACTTAGTCTCACTAGCCCAGCATAGTAAAGCCAAACCATGACATCGAGATTTGAAGTGAGAGAAAGAAGGGTATTTATTGAAGGACATCAAGCAAGGAAGAAGGGTACCTAATGCTTTAGACCCAAACTCCTCAATGCCTTACAAGCAAGGGTTTTTAAAAGTAGGGTACATTTCAGGAAAGCAGAAGTTACAGATAAAATTGTAAATAAAAAATGAAGGCTGCACATTGATTTGTCTCAAAAAGGAAGAATATCTTAAAGCAAGGACTTACAAGTCACAGATGGATCCAGAGATTTTTTGATTTGCATTTGGTCAAGGCATCAGGGCTTTGTCAAAAAAACTTGGTATCAGGAAAAAGGAATGTTAAAGTTTGGCTTTAACATAAGTTAGTTAGGATGAGTAAACCTGTTAATCATATGAGGCTATGCTAGAGCCAGGGCACAAGAGCAAGCCACAACATACTGGGTCAGAGCAATCAGTTTAGCAAGATTGATGGCTTGTAGACATAACTCTCTCCAGGTCTCTCAGAAATTTAGAACAAATAATAGTGATCCATGTTCAGTCCTCAGTTCTTCTTTTTCTGAGCTCTATGTGTGATAGAGGTTGATGATTTCCATTGTGTGGGAGCCCTAGTTTCTGAAAAACAACTCAAGAACCTATGTTATATATGTTAAAAAGTTGTCTTTTAGTTTAATAAGGAATCAAACATCCTGTGACTCTAACTTACTTGGGTTGCTATTGTTTAAGCTATTGCTATCTTCTTGCTCATTGGGTTGTTCATCTGTTTCTCAAGGATAACTAGATGCCTGAAATTTCCCCTGAAAGAACTCAAAATTTTTCCTTTATTTCCATGCTTGCGGGAGGCCCAGCAGTCCTGCTCAAGATCATATGGGTAAATACCGAGGCATGGGAATGCTAAGGCTTGGGTTAATGTGTGTTTAATTTTGTAAGAAATGGTAACACTGTTTTCCCAGGGTTTAGGACTTTCATTCCAAAGAACAGTTAGGGGAAAAGGGTCCAGGTGAAACTTTTTGCTTTTCACTCAGCAGCTGCCATTTCCTCTCCCACGTGTGCAACCATGGGGGGGTCTCTCTCTCCAGTCTTTTGTGTGAACATCTGGCATGGTCTGTGGAAAGAACCCTGTGTGGATGCAAATTCCCCCTTGTGTCTGTGGCCTGGGGCTTCTACAGTCTCTCACATGCCCACATGTATCCTTTAGCAATATGTTAACATTTTAACTGAATTCTCCTACTGGTGTCCAGGAGTGTCACGTAAGTGCTGTCAAGTCTGTACTTGGATGTGCCCATCTCTCTTTAGGCTTCTGGTTAGTTGATTGTAACCTCAGATCTGGGAAATCAGAAAAAGATGTGAGTTTGCAGACTGCCTTCCTTTGTTATTGTTGTTATTGTTATTATAAGGGGAAAGGAATGCTTTTTCCATCTTTGCTTTATTATAAGGATAAGCAATGTTTTTTCCACCTTTCTTCATTCTATGTGGAAACCAGAAACATTGCAGGTGAAAATTTAACTATATGAACTTGAACCCTGGTTAATTATCACAGAGCATGACAGATTATCACCCTTTATATCAAGGTATTTTGAAAAGAACAGATGAGATCTGCTGGAAGATTCTTTTGTCATTTAATCATTTATTCATCCTTGATTAAACCCTAATTTTAGTCAGAAGCTGAGTGAAGTGCTAGAGAGTGAATAGTGAATTAAGGGAGGTCACTTGTTACCAAAGAGCTTACAATCTAAGACTTGCAAGCTTTTGTCAAACAAGGTACCAAAAGCTCAGGAGGGGAGCACAGGGTGCTGCAGGGAATGGAGTACAGTGGGAAAGGAGGGCCAAAGACAGCTTCCCAGAGAAAATGACATTTGAGCCCTGTGTGAATTAGCCAGGGGAAGTGGGATGGGTTGTAGAGGTGGGGAGAGCATTCGTGTGGCTGAAGCATTGGACATGGGATGCCAGGAGATTGGGGAGAGAGATGATTCTGTTATGCTAAGCAGGCAGATTCACGAAGGGGTCAAACCTATGGCCTCTTGAGCCAGCCAGCCTACTGGTTTGAGTCCTGGCCCTGCCACTTAGCTTCTGGGTGACCTCAGTCAAGTTACATAATTTCTCTGTTCCTCAATGTTCTTGTCTGTGAAACAAAGATGTGGTGGTGCCTACCTCATATGTCTATGAGAGGTTAAAAGGGTTGCAGTATGGAAGGTGTTTAGTGCAAGGCCTGCTCATGGTGAGGCCCAATTAGGATCAGCTGTGGTTTAGCAGGGAACAGCCATGGGGGTTCCTGATAGTCACAATAACGATTCTGATCCTGTAGGAGTTGGGAAGCCATTAGAAGGTTTTCAGCAGGAAAGTGATAGGATTAAATTTGTGTTAGAAAGATAACTGACTACAGAACAAGCTGGGGATTGAAGTGAAAGAAAATCAGAGATGAGAGAAAAAAGTCAGAGATTTGAGAGACTGAGATGATAGAGCCTGAATCAAAGTTGTGGCAGGGAGTCTTAGTTCATTTTTGCTGCTGTAACCAAATATCCAAGACTGGGTTATTTATGAAGAACAGAACTTTATTTCTTACTGTTCTGGGGCCTGAGAAGGCCAAGACCAAGGCACAGCAGATTCTGTGACTGGTGAAAGCAGCTCTCTGCTTCCAACATGCTGCATCCTTCAGAGAAAACAACTGTATCTTCACATATCCTCACATGGTGGAAGCTCTCTCTATCCAGCCCTTTGATAACATCCCTAATCCCAAAACCCTCATGAGTCAATCACCTCCTAAAGGCCCCACCTCTTAATAAGATCACATAATCCATTAGTGTCAACATAAGAGTTTTGGGAGACACATTCAGACCATAGCATAGGGGCTAGAGAGAGAAGCGAATGAATTTGTGGGATGTGTAAGAGGCAAAATGGGCACACTTGGTGTGTCTTATTCTGTTTGTGTTGCTATAAGGAGTATCTGAGGATGAGTAATTTATGAAGAGAGAGGTTTATTTGGTTCATGGTTCTGCAGACTGTTCAAGAAGCATGCTGTCAACATCTGTTTCCAATGAGGGTCTCAGGCTGCTTCCACTCATGGCGGAAGGTGGAGGGGAGCCGGTGTGCAGACATCACATGGTGAGAAAGGAAGCAAGAGAGAGAGAGAGAGAGAGAGAGAGAGAGAGCGAGAGAGAGAGCAGTGAGGGGCCAAGCTCTTTTTTAACAATCACTCTCTCTGGAACTAAT
>NW_007128279.1:0-4378 GCF_000164805.1 Carlito syrichta
TACAGTGTCAGGAAAGACAAATTTATTTCTGAAGGGAAAATGCGCAGGGGCTTTTGTACATCGATGTCTGCACACACCAAAAAAGGTCACAGGTAGTATTGTGAGAGATGGAAGGAAGAGAGCATGTCTGTAGTCTACATGCTATGTACCTTCAGGGGCATATACATTGGTGTCCAACCTATATGAGCTGGTGAAAATTATTTTCCTTCCATTCTGTGCGTTTATTTATTTTTTCCTGATTGATTTTAAGGTAAAATTTACATAAAGCAAACTTCCTTCCTTTTAGTGCTCATTTCTGCCCATTTTGACAAATGTATTTAGTTAAGACACTACCATCACAATCAAGATACAGAACAATTCTGTTAATCCTCCCAGATTCCTTTGTGTTCCTTTGTAGTCAACAGTTTTGCCCATCCCTTGAGCCTGGCAACCACTGTTTATCTGTCCCTAGAAAGTTTTGCCTTCTAGACCATCACCGAGATGGAATCATGGAGCATATAGTCTTTTGAATCTAGTTCCTTTTCCTCTCATGTTTATTACTGCATGAATCAGTGGTTCACTGTTTTTATTGCTGAATGAATTCCAGCCTATGAAAGTACCACATTCATTATTTATCCATTTACTAGTTGAAAGACATATAAATTGTTTTTAGTTTTGAGTGATTATTAAGAAAACTTCATGAACATTAATGTATAGGTTTAATTGTGTAAACGTCATTTTTCAGATTGTTACCAAACCAAACTTAGTCTCACTAGCCCAGCATAGTAAAGCCAAACCATGACATCGAGATTTGAAGTGAGAGAAAGAAGGGTATTTATTGAAGGACATCAAGCAAGGAAGAAGGGTACCTAATGCTTTAGACCCAAACTCCTCAATGCCTTACAAGCAAGGGTTTTTAAAAGTAGGGTACATTTCAGGAAAGCAGAAGTTACAGATAAAATTGTAAATAAAAAATGAAGGCTGCACATTGATTTGTCTCAAAAAGGAAGAATATCTTAAAGCAAGGACTTACAAGTCACAGATGGATCCAGAGATTTTTTGATTTGCATTTGGTCAAGGCATCATGGCTTTGTCAAAAAACTTGGTATCACGAAAAAGGAATGTTAAAGTTTGGCTTTAACATAAGTTAGTTAGGATGAGTAACCTGTTAATCATATGAGGCTATGCTAGAGCCAGGGCACAGAGCAAGCCACAACATACTGGGTCAGAGCAATCAGTTTAGCAAGATTGATGGCTTGTAGACATAACTCTCTCCAGGTCTCTCAGAAATTTAGAACAAATAATAGTGATCCATGTTCAGTCCTCAGTTCTTCTTTTTCTGAGCTCTATGTGTGATAGAGGTTGATGATTTCCATTGTGTGGGAGCCCTAGTTTCTGAAAAACAACTCAAGAACCTATGTTATATATGTTAAAAAGTTGTCTTTTAGTTTAATAAGGAATCAAACATCCTGTGACTCTAACTTACTTGGGTTGCTATTGTTTAAGCTATTGCTATCTTCTTGCTCATTGGGTTGTTCATCTGTTTCTCAAGGATAACTAGATGCCTGAAATTTCCCCTGAAAGAACTCAAAATTTTTCCTTTATTTCCATGCTTGCGGGAGGCCCAGCAGTCCTGCTCAAGATCATATGGGTAAATACCGAGGCATGGGAATGCTAAGGCTTGGGTTAATGTGTGTTTAATTTTGTAAGAAATGGTAACACTGTTTTCCCAGGGTTTAGGACTTTCATTCCAAAGAACAGTTAGGGGGATAAGGGTCCAGGTGAAACTTTTTGCTTTTCACTCAGCAGCTGCCATTTCCTCTCCCACGTGTGCAACCATGGGGGGGTCTCTCTCTCCAGTCTTTTGTGTGAACATCTGGCATGGTCTGTGGAAAGAACCCTGTGTGGGTGCAAATTCCCCCTTGTGTCTGTGGCCCAGGGCTTCTACAGTCTCTCACATGCCCACATGCATCCTTTAGCAATATGTTAAAATTTTAACTGAATTCTCCCTACTGGTGTCCAGGAGTGTCACGTAAGTGCTGTCAAGTCTGTACTTGGATGTGCCCATCTCTCCTTAGGCTTCTGGTTAGTTGATTGTAACCTCAGTTCTGGGAAATCAGAAAAAGATGTGAGTTTGCAGACTGCCTTCCTTTGTTATTGTTGTTATTGTTATTATAAGGGGAAAGGAATGCTTTTTCCATCTTTGCTTTATTATAAGGATAAGCAATGTTTTTTCCACTTTTCTTCATTCTATGTGGAAACCAGAAACATTGCAGGTGAAAATTTAACTATATGAACTTGAACCATGGTTAATTATCACAGAGCATGACAGATTATCACCCTTTATATCAAGGTATTTTGAGAAAAACAGATGAGATCTGCTGGAAGATTCTTTTGTCATTTAATCATTTATTCATCCTTGATTAAACCCTAATTTTAGTCAGAAGCTGAGTGAAGTGCTAGAGAGTGAATAGTGAATTAAGGGAGGTCACTTGTTACCAAAGAGCTTACAATCTAAGACTTGCAAGCTTTTGTCAAACAAGGTACCAAAAGCTCAGGATGGGAGCACAGGGTGCTGCAGGGAATGGAGTACAGTGGGAAAGGAGGGCCAAAGACAGCTTCCCAGAGAAAATGACATCTGAGTCCTGTGTGAGTTAGTCAGGGGAAGTGGGGTGGGTTGTAGAGGTGGGGAGAGCATTCGTGTGGCTGAAGCATTGGACATGGGATGCCAGGAGATTGGGGAGAGAGATGATTCTGTTATGCTAAGCAGGCAGATTCACGAAGGGGTCAAACCTATGGCCTCTTGAGCCAGCCAGCCTACTGGTTTGAGTCCTGGCCCTGCCACTTAGCTTCTGGGTGACCTCAGTCAAGTTACATAATTTCTCTGTTCCTCAATGTTCTTGTCTGTGAAACAAAGATGTGGTGGTGCCTACCTCATATGTCTATGAGAGGTTAAAAGGGTTGCAGTATGGAAGGTGTTTAGTGCAAGGCCTGCTCATGGTGAGGCCCAATTAGGATCAGCTGTGGTTTAGCAGGGAACAGCCATGGGGGTTCCTGATAGTCACAATAACGATTCTGATCCTGTAGGAGTTGGGAAGCCATTAGAAGGTTTTCAGCAGGAAAGTGATAGGATTAAATTTGTGTTAGAAAGATAACTGACTACAGAACAAGCTGGGGATTGAAGTGAAAGAAAATCAGAGATGAGAGAAAAAAGTCAGAGATTTGAGAGACTGAGATGATAGAGCCTGAATCAAAGTTGTGGCAGGGAGTCTTAGTTCATTTTTGCTGCTGTAACCAAATATCCAAGACTGGGTTATTTATGAAGAACAGAACTTTATTTCTTACTGTTCTGGGGCCTGAGAAGGCCAAGACCAAGGCACAGCAGATTCTGTGACTGGTGAAAGCAGCTCTCTGCTTCCAACATGCTGCATCCTTCAGAGAAAACAACTGTATCTTCACATATCCTCACATGGTGGAAGCTCTCTCTATCCAGCCCTTTGATAACATCCCTAATCCCAAAACCCTCATGAGTCAATCACCTCCTAAAGGCCCCACCTCTTAATAAGATCACATAATCCATTAGTGTCAACATAAGAGTTTTGGGAGACACATTCAGACCATAGCATAGGGGCTAGAGAGAGAAGCGAATGAATTTGTGGGATGTGTAAGAGGCAAAATGGGCACACTTGGTGTGTCTTATTCTGTTTGTGTTGCTATAAGGAGTATCTGAGGATGAGTAATTTATGAAGAGAGAGGTTTATTTGGTTCATGGTTCTGCAGACTGTTCAAGAAGCATGCTGTCAACATCTGTTTCCAATGAGGGTCTCAGGCTGCTTCCACTTATGGCGGAAGGTGGAGGGGAGCCGGTGTGCAGACATCACATGGTGAGAAAGGAAGTAAGTGAGAGAGAGAGAGAGAGAGAGAGAGAGAGAGAGAGAGCAGTGAGGGGCCAAGCTCTTTTTTAACAATCACTCTCTCTGGAACTAATAGAGCAAGAACTCACCATCCCTGCAGCAGGGAAGACATTAAACTATTCATGGTAGACCCACCACTCCTCCATGACCCCAAACAACCTTCCACTAGGCCCCACCTCCAATATCGGGATGCGATGTCAACATGAGATTTTTGGAGACAAATATCCAAACCATAGCAGGACGGTTGAATTAAAGTGGAATATGAAGGGGAGATGGTGAGGTGGGCCATCCTTCTGTCTATTGAGGATGCAGGACAGTTATAAAAAGATGTAGAAATGCTCTTCATTCTCATCAACAGGAATCATCTCTTCTGAATTTTTACATTCTCTGAGCCTGGGTAGACACTGGCATAGAGAATGTGTTCAAGAAATATCTACAGTGGAAGGACTGCTTTTCCCACCTGGGAAAGGGTAAATATTAGTGGA
>NW_007128280.1:0-834 GCF_000164805.1 Carlito syrichta
ATCTATAAGTTTACTTAAATGACTTAGCTGTTCTATTAACTATTATGATTCAACGTAGTGTCCTGGAATTCTATAACAATTAATTCAAATCTCTATAACAATTAATTCAAATCTCATTCCTTACCATGACTTATATGAGTTTCATAAACCTAAACTTTAATTTTTATATGATCTAGTGATTGGACTTTAACCCAAAACTTAAATCTTTTTTCCTAGTATATTAATACATGGCTACGTGTAAAATTTCCTATTGCTATATTAAGCAAAAACAGCACTGTTGGGAAAATTTTGGTATCCTTAAAATTGGCCTACAGGAACAGGAACTAAAGTCATAATCTGAGAAAAGGAAGCTTAAACAAAACTTAAAAGTTTTCTATGAATGCTTATTAGTGTTTAAATCTTTTTGATGGAAATTGTATCATCTTAAATGTATGTTTTATACAAACAAGTCTATTCTAAAAATCAAATAGTAGCTGTCACACTCTTGGATAATGGGATGCACGGTTACCATCACAATGTCCTCAGGCTGAAGCAAACAGAGTTCCAGCATGTAACAAAACTAGAAAAACATCCTGCCTGGCTAGGGGCAGGGCAATAAAACTATTATGATAATTTAGTTTCTAATCTTAATCCTAGGAGAAACTGCCTTTGGGAACAAGAGCTGACTAACCAGTCTACAAGGAAATAGAAGTAAAAAAATATCTAGAAAGAAGTACAACTTAGAAGGGACAAGGTCATATAAAATAATTTTTACTGTGCAACTTTCCATCAGATGTATAGAGATTTACTTATAAATTTTACTGCCATGTATGCTCACTGGTCACTAATCACATG
>NW_007128281.1:0-9058 GCF_000164805.1 Carlito syrichta
ATGATTAAACTGTACACTTCAGAGGATGAATTTCATAGTATGTGAATTATATATTTAAAAAGCTGTTTTGAAAAGAAACAGATAAATGAGTGTTATTTTTAAAGTTTCACATATATGTACTTACATATATAGTAAAAGATATATATATATACTGAAAGATACATTTAATGAAAAACATATATGTGCATGTATGTATATATATATATAAAGTATACATATATACATACATAAAGAAAGAGAAACATAGAAAATGCTAACAATTGTGACGAATATAGATGAAGGAAAACCCACATACCAGTTAGAGATGTTGACTGTACCATTTTTGTACTACTCTGTCAACTTTTCTTTTCAGATTTTAAATTTTTTTATTTTAAATATGTAGGGTACAATTCAGGGTTATGTATACAAATGATCATTGTACAAGTACAGTTTGGGCCTCACTTTGGTCTCCGTGTCACCTGGTTTGAGATCAAGTACCCTTATTGATGAAGTGTGCCCCCCTTGCTCTCTCCCCTGGCAGTTTCCCGCTACTACCAATCCCTTTCTTGGTAGTATTATGATGATTGTTCATGGTCCATTTGTGAGTGAGAACAAGTGGTTCTCAGTTCTTTGTTTTTGTGTTAGATCACTGAGTATTACAGACTCTAAATCCATCCAGGTTGCTGCCAAGTGCACAATAGCAAAAGCATGGAACCCGTGGTGCTGCCCATTGAAAGTAGACTGGATTAAAAAAATGGGCACATATATACAATGGAATATTATGCAGCCATAAAGAAGAGTTTTAATTTTTCTAAATAAAATATTGAGGAAATGCCATCCTTGGCCGAATACCCACCCATTTGAGAATGAACCAATGGTTCCTGCCTCCTGGCAGAGCCATCAACCCTACTCCTAACTGTGTGCTCTCCTAACACATTGGCATTACCTGAGCTGGCTGTCTCCATACCTCACTGTCAGAAAATTCAGGCTTTTGAATTTGGTCCCACTGACCTGCCAATGGACTTCTTGGCACACTGGTTCTGCCTTAGTGAGGTGAGCAGGAACTTGATTTGCAGGACTGCAAGTCCTCCCTCAGGTGAGTTGACTTAGTGAGAAGACAGTGCCCCCTCCCCATTAGAATCACCAAGGGACATTTGCTTAACATGCAGATATTTTGACTTCAGCTTAGACCCTCTGAATTAGAATCTCAGCTGATAAATTCCAGATAAGTGGAAGATGCATGGCTCAGTGAGTTTTTCAGTCTTCATCTCACCATTGGTTTGGTGGGATACACAGCAAAGGTTCGACAACAAGAGTGGGAAAAGTAACTTCGTTAAGTCCTCTAACTATCTTCGAATGTTTGAAAAATGTGACCCACTCAGAAGGATTTCAAGTTCTGGTTCACTGAATAAGAAAATGAATCTTGGCAGGTGAGAAACATTTAAGTCAATTTACAAAATTTTGCTTATTTGCTGTTGAGCTGTATACATTTTTCCTAGTCACTGATTAAAAACCCTAAATCAGTAATTGCCTTAATCTCATCATGAAAACGAAGAAGAATCTTTCCAATCTGAATGAGGTCATGCTCCTGGGTTGACAGTGGCTTGAGGTTTTGCTTGACTAGTTTTACAAAGTCTAGTTGAAGTGGAAGATTTAAGAATCTAAACTTTTGTTAGTTTACCGGCATCATTAGATAAACCAATTCAGCTTTTGCCAGACTCAGCTGACTTGTCCCCTGCACTGAAATCTGTCAGGTGGCTCAGGGGACAGTCTCCATCCAACACTTTGCCTTGGCAGAGTCTGTAATGAATTGCCTCCTGTAAGATGTTTGTCTTGGAGAACAGCCCTCCAGAGAGAAGGCTGGGATACAGATCAGGGCACTTCCCCATACTGGAAAATGGCCAGGTTATTGGTGACTTGAGTCCAGGCCACAATAGTGGGGGACAGGAAGAAAAGCTTTTTCCCTCAGCTGACTCCTGACAACCTCCAGGGTTGGAGAAGACATTTGGGATATTTTAACAAAGTGAAATTTGGGGAAAACTGGATCTAGTCACATAAGATCTGAGCAAAATTATGAAAGTGGTTTCCCATAACAAGTCTTTGTGGATATACACAATCAACTTCACTAGCTCCCAGAACCTTCCTAAATGAACCAACCTCATCACCCAAGCCTTCGGCATTTTCATCCACACTTCTGAACTTTGCTCCTGCTTCTTGTGCCATCCTCAAGGCCTGTCCTTGGCTCAGAATGGCTCCTTTTCCTGGAATATTTTGAAAAATGTTCTTTCACGAACCACATAGTTCCCCAGCCAGCTCAGTTTGTGAACTCTTCCAGAAAGCTTACCATGATTACCCTAGAGATAAATTACATCTCTCTATTTTGAACTCCGATAACCAATCATTACCTCTGCCCAGCCCTCTGAAATTTAAATTTAGCTGGGTATTCTCTATTTTTATTTTTTAAATCTGGCAACTCCATCACAGTTTATCTGTATATAGGTTGCATATTTTCTACTAGAACCACAGATTAACATACTGCTTAAAAGCATTGCATAGCACTGTAGGGAGACAGATTTGGGTTGAAATCCTAGCTCTATTACTTAGTGGCTGTGGATTTGAGGTATAATTACACTTTATGTCTTAATTTCTTTTTCTGTGTGGAGACAATAAGGATACTGACTTCCTAGGTTTATCCTAAGATAAACATGCGTGTGATAGCTTAGAACATGAAAAGGACACATAGTTTATACCTAATGCATACTAACCATCACTGTTGGATTGTGATCTCCACAGAGCACAGACCACAGCTTCTATTCCACAATGCAGTGCCTATCAGTGTGCCTTGCTTTTAGTAGACACTTATCAGCAGTTTGCTAAATCAAAGAATGAATTGATATGGAAGGCAAGAAAAGTTGCCCTTGTGTGCTCTTCACAGTAGGACTGCCTTCCCCACAGAATAGTCATACAATCCTTACTCCAGTTACAAGCACATCTACTCCCTAATACTCAACAACAAAAGCTCTTGATAGGACTTCCCCTACACTGCTTCTCTGGGAAGAACTTGAACAGTGGCCCAAAGTAAATCTTAAGAATTTGAAAAAATCTGGAAAAAGAAAATAAACTCACATTGATTGGTTTTCCATTGTTTTAAGCGTTGTATATGCATGCTTTTCCACATTTACCATCTAATTTTTCTCTTAAAATCATATTATTATTCCCATTTTTCAAGTAAAGAAACTAGAGCTTCAGAAATCGAAGCAATTTGTCCAAAGTCACACAGATAGTGGCAGACTAGCATTTGATACCATTGAAGTGATGCTGATCTACTCTACCTTAAGTGTAGGCCCCTGTGTCATCGATAAAAGTGGCATTCACCATCTGATTTACTGACATACAGTTCAGGGCAGGGTTGGGTCAGGCACAGATTGAAACATAAAGGAGGGCCAAGTAAGCAGGAAGCAAAGTTGGTGAGCAGATGGGCTCCAGCAGAGGCAAGTAAGCAGTAATAAGGTGGAGTTTTAGTCAGAACCACGGACAGATCTCCTGGAACTTTATATGGAGGCAATATGAATGCACTGCTGTCCCCTGATTCAGCCCTTCCAGGTAACTGTCTTGCATGGACTCCATTTAGAGACTTGTCTAGAACCCCAGATCTAGGCTTCCTCGGGCATGGGTTGATCATACATCACTCACAAGCCTGATGATGTCTGTAGCAGAGGATTGATAGTAGATGTGGGGTTCACTTGGGCTATTAGGGTCCATGCAGGCTGATAGAGAAGTCTCCTCAGGTCTCTGTGCTTTCTCACTAGTGTCCACTTTATCAAGAGACCATACCATCCCTGGGTCCAGTTGGAAATTCAATTGAAAGCCACATAGCCAAGGTCTTAGCACACAGTGTCAGGAGCTCCTGGAAAATGTTTAACATTGACAGAAAATGTGGGGTGAGCAGCCAAAGAATCTTTGGATTCCCCAAATTGAAAAGTGGAATCTGACTACAGCTCCTTGAACAACATTTTCCAGCTTCTACTTTAAATTTCCATAAAATCTAAAAAAGATACCACCAGTCACAATAGTTTTGTAAACTGAGATTGATGTTATGTGAGCTGAAGACCAAATCTGCCACTACTTATAAAAAATATGGAACCTCAATAGCAAAACCTCACCAGGCTTTGACCAATGGAAAAACAAATCTCTGCCACTTCCTGGGTTTACCTGGAAGGAGGCTGGTGGCTCAGTGTGCAGCCCTGGGTTGCTTATTTCTAAGATGCTTCCCATCCTCTTTCACTTTCCTCCCAGGATAGAGAACCAGACAAGAAACCCTCATAGCAAGTAGAAATGATGCACATTCATCCCTGATGTGTGAAAACACATTTGCATGCATCTGTGCCCCACACATTTTTTTGCAATAGCTTCATGAAGATGCATTTAGAGTATACGTGAGTGCTTTCATTACATAACAGTGTAAATGTACTTAATGCCACAGATCTTAAAAATGTACACTAAGAGCAGTCAAGATGGCACTATTCTCTAAATGTTTGTATTTTCTCAAAATTCATATATTGAAGCCACCTATATGATGGTATCAGGATGTGGGACTTGGGGGGGGTTAGGTCACGAGGTCACTGTCCTTATGAGTAGGATTGTTGCCCCTTTAAAAGAGGCCACAGATAGCTGCCATGTCTCTTCTACTATATGCAGACATAGTGAGAAAGTGTTGCCTATGAACTAAGAAGAGAGACCTCATCAGACTCCAAATTTGTTGGCACCTTGACCTTGGACTTTCCAACTTTCAGAACTGTGAGAAAGAAATTTTGGCTGCTTTTAAGTCCCTTAAGTGTAGGCCCCTGTGTCATCGATAAAAGTGGCATTCACCACCTGATTTACTGACATACAGTTCAGAGCAGGGGTGGGTCAGGCACAGATTGAAACAGAAAGGAGGGCCAAGTAAGCAGGAAGCAAAGTTGGTGAGCAGAGGGGCTCCAGCAGAGGCAAGTAAGCAGTAATAAGGTGGAGTTTTAGTCAGAACCACGGACAGGTATTTTGTTATAGAAGCCTGAACAGACTAAGACAGATGGTAAATTTTATGTTGTGTATATTATAACACAATTTAAAAAATTCAGCAAATTTAAATAAAAGCAAAAAAATAAAACCATGCTTTCAATTTAGTTATTGCAGTGCAACAAGTCACCACAAATTTTAATAGCCAAAAACAGCAACCATTTTGTTGTTCACTACTCTGTGTTTGGGCAGGGCTCAGTGGGGGAGGGATCCTCTCTCCTGCACATGGTATAGCAGGGTAGGTCACCTGGGACCAGAGGGTCCCAGTTGATCCCACTCACATGTGTGGGGCCTTGTCTGGTTCTTATAGATGGGAGGTTGCGGTTCTTTCCACATGGTCTCTTTCTATTCATACACTCTCATTATTCAATAGTACAGCCTGAACTTTCTTGCACAGAAGCTGGTTTAAGAGAGTAAAAATAGAATCTGCCAGTCTTGTTAAAGCGCAGGACCTTGACTGGCATTGCCACTCCTTCCAAATCCTTTTTGTCAAAGCAAGTCACAACAAGAGCTGAGATTCAAGATGGAGAGCATAAACAGACTACACCTCTTGTGGGAGGAGGTGCATACACATACAGGGAGGGGAGGAGTGGTTGGCGGCCATTTTTTCAAACAATCTCCACAGTGAATCTCAACATCCTCCTTCACAATCTTGGGCAGAACTGGCAGGCAAATTGAGTGAGGACCCCAATCTTTGGAATCTTGTTTGGAGTATAATCGACCCTATGGGAGCAATTTCAGCATGGGATCTCAGAGATGTACACAAATGTGCACATACAGATTAGGGTTTGGGAGGAGAAAGCAGTCTTTTAAAAATTATTATTATAAAGATGTGGGGTAAAATTCGGAGTTAGGTATACAAATGTTGATTATGCAGGTACCCTTGTTGATGAGGTATGCTCCTCCCTCCCATAGCAGTTTCCCTCAACTACCAATCCCACCCCTCTTCCCCTGACAGTTTCCCACTACTGCCAATCCCTTTCTTATAGCATTATAATTGTTCAAAGTCCACTTATGAGTGAGAACGTATGGTACTCTGTTCTTTGTTTCTGTGATAGACCACTGAGTATGATCGACTCTAAATCAATCCAAATTGCTGCAAAGTCCATATGTTTGTCCTTATTGATGGTTGCATAATATTCCATTGTGTATATGTACCACATTTTTTTATCCAGTCCAGCTTCGATGGGCAACATGGTTGGTGAGAAAGCGGTCTTAAAGTTTATCTCTCCTTTTATATAAGGAGGAAAAAAAGGCCACTTGTGACAGGATTCACAGTTATTTAGTAAGAGAATAAGAACAGAAGCTAGGTTACCTATATCACATTGCCCTCTGCCACAGGCACACAGACACACACACATGCACACACATACACGGGCACAGTCACAAAGTTGGCAATGGGCTTTAGAGATGTACATTTAGGTAATGGCATCACTCACAATTATTACAGGGCAAATTAATTCAATCCAAAATTTTAAGGTGGCAAGCTAATTTCTCCCTCAATGTTTACCCAGAAATCCAGCTGAAAGCAATGTCATCTGCCCCATAATTTCTTTTGTTGACAGAGTTGCACACTGACAGTTGCTTTGAGAATGCAGATTAAAGTTGGATGAAATTGTCTTTGAGGCCGAGCACTTTCAGACAGAACTGAATGACTGCAACCCCTGGGTTTTCAGATTTTTCCACTGTGTTATCTGTTCCTTTTAGCTTCCTGAAGAAACACCTGGGCAAGTCGTTCCTTGTAGCTATTGACATAGAAGATGAGCAAGATGTGCCCCTGGCAGGGTCCCCTGGAAAGACTGGGACAACCTGGAGCTGCCCATCTCAGGACCAGGAAGTGATACTGGGAGAGTGACCAGAACACATACTGCAGAACAATACACTGCTTCCCTGATGCTGTTCAAGGATTCAGCACTCAGGAGAGGCCATCACTCTACATCCTAAAGCAGAGCATGGAGCTTGAGAACGGTTATGGATAAGCAGGTCACATTCAGCTACACATGTACGTCATTGCCTTGCCCACCTCTCCTGCAATCACCCGAACTTCAGTACCCCTACCTAGAGTTTTAACACCATCCCCCTGCTTGTATCCCTCCTACATGGATCAGTCTCATCATCTTGCTTATTTATTTGTTTCATGTTTATATTAAGGTTCACCCAGTGGGCTGTGACTTACTTGTTCATGGCTATGTTCCCAGGGCTGGAATATGGTGGGCATCCGTTATCTGTTGAACAAATTGAATATAATTAAATCCCATGTTATAAAGTCACTGTAGAAGTCGAGTTGGTGGGTCTTAGAGATAGGAGACATGGAGTCAAGTCCAGCCCTGTTGTTACAGTTGAGGTCTGCTCAATCAGACAGGGATTTTAGACAAAGCAACAAGGCCAAAAGGCATTATTGATGTGCATTTGGAATCTCAGTGATTTGTCAGAAGGACTGGAACACAGCCTTCAAGGTGCAGTGCTAAAAGAACTGGCCTGATGAGAAGCCGCATCTACCACTGACATCCTATAGCTTCTAATCTCAAAGCACTCACTTATCAGCGGTCATTTCCTAATCCTCTTTTGCCATCCACACAATGCATTTGTAGGAAGCTGCCTTCCTGGGCCCAAGCACATCGAGTCTATCCATGGCCTGGAGCTTAGGTCCAAGGCCTCTATACCTAGCTTCAAGGGAAGCACAAACTTGCACTTGCAGGAAGTAAGACTCGGAAATCTGAAAGATCCCTGAACATAGGAAGGCTATTTAAAGGGTGACTAGAGATCTTAACAATAGTTCATGACAATAGCTTCTGCCTCAATTTCTTCATCTGCAACACAGGCCAGCCTTGCTTCCTTCTCAGGTAGTGTATGGAAATCATAATGTAAATTACTAGAATGCTCTGATGACTTCTGAGGTGGCTCCTAGAATGCCAAGGGGGGGGGGCTGCTCCTTAGGAGAGAAGGAGAGAGAATGGGAAGAGGGTTTGGGCCCACAACAGAAAAGTTCAAGGTCACTATAAGTGTTAGAACCTCCTTCCCCATGCCTCACTTGTCCTTTGACCTGTAGTTTCTGTGACCTCTTCTAACAGCAAAGGGAGCACTTGGGTGTTTAGGAGTCTGAGAGGCAGCCAGGCTGTTTGCATCATGACACATCCGTCATTTCAGTTGATCCTGGGAAGGAGGAAATTGCATCTTACTTATACAGACTAAGGGCACAGAGAGGCGTGGGAGTTCTCAGATATTTGGCAGTTTGGATAAATTGATTTTAAATGGTTTATCCCTTCAAGAAAAAATGGCCGAATGCAATTCTGCCCATCCTTGGTGGTGGTGAACTCTCAAAGATGGCCTGCTAAAGTTTGGAAAGAAGAGATCTCTTCCCAACTTATTCTGCACTCTCTGGTCTCCCTCCCTTATGCTCCACTGAGAAAAGTCAAAGCAACTGGTCAAAGTCAAGAGGCCTGTGTTCCCGGGGTCAGAGGCTACAGTGTGAGGACAAAGGCATTTGAATCTCTCCTGGTACTCTTTCCTGGAAGGAATTCCTCACTTAGAACTACCCCCTTCTGGGTTGATCGTTATCTCCAAGGTTTCCTTTGGTTTGGAAACAGATGTCTATCTCTTTTGGAGAAAGCCATGAAGACACTGGTTAGTGACCCAGAATAAAGGAGGCACTGTTCAAGCTGCTAGAGACAAACAGAGGAGGTCCTTGCAGCTCTGGTGACCCCAGCCCTGCTTGCCTGAGTTGGGGACCAAAGAGGGACTGAGGACCAGAACCTCAACTGCAAGGGAGTGGCTCCCAGAGGGGTGTGCTCTGCACTCCAGTGACAGCAGAGATGGCCAGTGTTTCTTATACGAGGGGCTATTCATCGCACTTGGTGCTGAGCCCTTGCTAGGGCTTTTCCTGTAAATCTTCAGGGCCATCCTCTGGAGTGGGGATTCCTGTAGCCTCAGGAGGGGTCTGGCTCTCCTAACTCTGCTGCTCCCTCACTCTCATGCCAGGAAATTTCAGCTCATGCAATCATTGAAGCCTCATGACCACCTG
>NW_007128282.1:0-788 GCF_000164805.1 Carlito syrichta
TGCAGTGTAGGTTCAGGGCATAGCTCAGATGTTCCCTTTTCCTTGGTCAATCAACCCATCCTTAGCAAGCACCTACTATTTCCCAGGTACCAGCCTTGGGGCAAGGACTGGAGCTTCTTTGTCCTTGTGCCTTCAGTTGTAGTGGCCGAAAGTTCAATCCGAGAGACCACTAAGAGCCTATTCCGATGAAAGTTCAAGGGGGTCTTTATTTGCAAGCTCGAGTCTGGGCCTCTGTCAACAACCGACACAGCAGAGTACATTCAGAGGCTCTGATTTCCTTAAGCAGATGCCTTTTATGCTGTTACACAAAGGGAGGAGGAGTTTGGGGGGCTTTCCAGTTTTGTTACCATTTAATTGGGTAGTAACCTCTGGTGGTCAGCTTAATCATGGAGGATTGGCTAGCCTGACTCGGGCTGACCTTGGCCCACTAGCTAGGGAAGTTGCAGAGACATCTGGAAACTTAGGTGATTACCCCCTGGCACCTGATTTGTTGTTTCTAAGGGGAAAGTGAGATAAGGGAAGGGGTTGAAGCTTGTAACCGGAACTTTGCAGTTTTTCCCCATAACTGAAACTTTAAACAGCTACAGGTTATGTTTTAAAGCAGAAAACTAAAAATGGCTGTGCTATTGTCCACAAGCTGATTACATATTTATTGGGTTGTAGCATGCTCTTAACCTAAGTCTATGGTATACTTTATTATGGTCCTCTCACAGCAAGGCCCAGAATCCCTTTGCAGTTTTTTGAGTGAATGAATGGATGCCACATGGGACAGTGAACACATGGGACAG
>NW_007128283.1:0-3743 GCF_000164805.1 Carlito syrichta
ATCAGAGACTTATCCCGAAAGCCTTTTGGGGTTTGAGAAAGTTGTAAAAGTTCTAGGAACTTGGGAAGACCAACTCAGTCAGCGGCTACCAATGTGCTAGGCAATTCTTGTGTGTTGGGAGCTGGCCACGGAGGCCCATCTGTGAATGTTAGAGATCAAGGTGGGCTGTGGACCCTGAGACCACTAGGATGTGTTCAGGAGCTATTGGCCCATTTCCTCTTCCCTTTTTTGCTATTTGGCACATCTCATTAGAAGGAACTTTGATGATCTAAGCTTGAAGCTCTGAATGTATGACAGGTGTGGCTAACTTTAGGAGTCCATTGTTCCCGTTTCTCACAGACTGCGTCTTCAGCTTTAAACTTAACATAGTTCAAACTCAGGTCACATTTGAGAGCCTTTGACATGACACAAGCTTCATTATAAGATTTAAAATGTATATGTGTAGAATTAGTATATGCATATAAGTGCTGTTTCAACATTAATAATATATAGATAATTAATTGGGGTTACTAGAAATGGCTCAGCATGAACTTTGGGCTGGGCTGTATTCCTGAGAGCCCAGCGTGTACCTTGGACTGGACTGCATTCTTTTAAACTGGTTTTAACTATGGCTGGTGTAGGGTCTTTTCTACTTATTGTAAGAATTAAATCTGTTTTATTTATGGAAAGTATCCTAGGGTAGGCTCAGTTTATGTCAAAGAATTATGTTAGTTCAAGCATAATTAAACATGATATTTTTAGGAATTAAAAATTTTTATAGAAGTTAAGATAGATACTTAGGATTTAGAATAGTCATTTTGTTTAGAGATTGCAACCAATTGTTCTTAGAAACAGCCCAGTGTGACCTTTAAACTGGGTCACATTCTTCAGGAACTGGTTTGAGCTATAATTAAGACTTTCTATATTGCAGGTAGAATTAACCTGGAATAAAGGGATTAGGATTTAAGTTAGTTATTAGCTTTTGTGTATGTACAAGTTTTAGAAGTTATTGATTATCAAAAACACTGTAACAAAGATTATTATGTTGCTTTTAGGAACATTAACCAAGCATAAGGAACAGCCAGATAATTCTGGGTTTGTTCTTCCTCATGCTTGAGGAAACATCTGGTGGGTGGGGGATACCCCTCATCCACCTGGCTTTGTGTTCACATGAAAGTCTTGTGATTTTACTCATGTTGTTTTAGGATAAAAGGCTTGCAAGTTGTTCAATTAAATGGCTTCTGCTCAATTCGTTGAACAGTTGTTCAATTTCTTTCTTTCTTTATATCTATCCCTCAAGTCACTGACGCTTTCACACCTCCCAGGGACTCCCAGAAAGTCTGCAGGGGCAGGCCCCCACACTTGTGCCCATTGGGGAAACTGGCAAGAGCCCCCATCCCCAGGAAGGTGCACCTGAGCCGTCTAGGGGAAGGAGGTCAGGCCGAGGGAAAGACCCCAGCTATGAGGGTGGGACTTCAGCAGAGGAGTAACCTCAGGGAGGTGACAGTGGCACCCGTCATAAGCTCCTTCCCAGATGCAAAACCAGCCTTCCCAGAGTGAGGCCAGCAACACTGTGCTGATGCTCAACAGGGTGCCTGGGCTTCCAGGGGTCACCCAGAATGCAGGACTGGATCACAAGGTTGTACCCTCGGCCTGTTCCAGACCCAGAGTCTCTGCTCCTGCCTCTTAACACATTCCAACTCTCCCACTTCCTGGTTGTGTGACTTTGGGCAAGGTGTTTCAGTCTCCCTGTGTCATTGATGGTGAATTTGTTCCCTAGGGAGGCCATAACAAATTGTCACCTAACTGGGGGGCTTGAAACATCAGAAATGTATTTTCACACAGTTCTGGAGGCTAGAAATTCAAAGTCAAGATGTCCGCAGGGCCACAATCCTTCTAAAGGTCCTAGGGGAGACTCATTCCTGGGTGTAACCCCAGGTCTCCTTCCAAGAAATATCTTTTGCTGGAGCTTGCTAAACTTGGGTTTCTGTCCATTACAAACACAAATGCCCTTACTAAAATAACTGGCTATGTGCTTGGGTCTTGGATGTAATCCCTGTCCTCTTGGGAACCATTTGTTGTTTGTTTGTTTTTAAGGAAAGAAAGGAGAAAATTGAACAAATAATACAACCTGTAGCCAGAGTTATGAAGAAGACATCAAGATAAGTGAGGTCTGACACTACTGCCTTGGGCTTTAGTATGCTCCCTCTTTCCTAGAGGAAAGAAAAGAAAGGAGTGCTTGTATGTGATTAAACACAAACAAAGCCAGCATCCTGTTCTCCCCAGCTGAATAGTCTTAAATAGCCAATCTTTAAAAACAATAATGTGCTAGTCACCCAGAGTTTTATTTCCCAGGTGTTGCTGGGTGACAGGTGTCCCCTAAATCCAGCTCTCCTGCCAACTCCTCAGGATGTTTCTAATCTTATGTCACAGGGGAAGAGACTGACTGGGGGAGGGATGTGGGAATCACCTTCCTATTGGAAAGGAGCTCCTGCCTGTGGGGCACCACCACGTGATACATTGCCCATGCAGCTGAACATTGTCTTGACAGATGGTCTCCTTCCAACTGGGACAGAGATTGGCTGTTGGTGCCATTTGTTTGCAGTTAGTGACGCCTATCACCTTGTTGGGGCCTTTTGACAACTTTTCTGTGGCTCTGTTTCTTACTCCCAAATGTGAAACCAGGCTAAAAAGTAACAAGTCTGGCTCCTTCTGCCTGAAGCACAAGAGATTCCCTTAGTATTTCAAGTTTTCTCACTCTGTACATTCGCATAAGTTGCTCTTTCTACCGAAGATGCCCTTCCTTGCAGTGTAGGTTCAGGGCATAGCTCAGATGTTCCCTTTTCCTTGGTCAATCAACCCATCCTTAGCAAGCACCTACTATTTCCCAGGTACCAGCCTTGGGGCAAGGACTGGAGCTTCTTTGTCCTTGTGCCTTCAGTTGTAGTGGCCGAAAGTTCAATCCGAGAGACCACTAAGAGCCAATTCCGATGAAAGTTCAAGGGGGTCTTTATTTGCAAGCTCGAGTCTGGGCCTCTGTCGACAACCGACACAGCAGAGTACATTCAGAGGCTCTGATTTCCTTAAGCAGATGCCTTTTATGCTGTTACACAAAGGGAGGAGGAGTTTGGGGGGCTTTCCAGTTTTGTTACCATTTAATTGGGTAGTAACCTCTGGTGGTCAGCTTAATCATGGAGGATTGGCTAGCCTGACTCGGGCTGACCTTGGCCCACTAGCTAGGGAAGTTGCAGAGACATCTGGAAACTTAGGTGATTACCCCCTGGCACCTGATTTGTTGTTTCTAAGGGGAAAGTGAGATAAGGGAAGGGGTTGAAGCTTGTAACTGGAACTTTGCAGTTTTTTCCCATAACTGAAACTTTAAACAGCTACAGGTTATGTTTTAAAGCAGAAAACTAAAAATGGCTGTGCTATTGTCCACAAGCTGATTACATATTTATTGGGTTATAGCATGCTCTTAACCTAAGTCTATGGTATACTTTATTATGGTCCTCTCACAGCAAGGTCCAGAATCCCTTTGTAGTTTTTTGAGTGAATGAATGGATGCCACATGGGACAGTGAACACATGGGACAGAGCTTTAGGATGACTTAGAGTTGGGTTATGGATGCACAGAACCGATATCCCAACTATTTAATGGAACACCAACTGGAAGATTCTCAGGTGAGAAGCGCATACTCTGATATGGCAAAGTTTTCCCAGATCTCCTCCGTGACCTCGGTGGTTCCTGAGAGTCTCACCCTGAGA
>NW_007128284.1:0-11336 GCF_000164805.1 Carlito syrichta
AGGGTTTCTTCAGTTCTGGGCTCTTCCTACCCATGAGCAATAACATGCAGTCCTTGACATTCACCAGCACACAGAAGGGCATGTGTGTGTGTGTGTCCATTGTCTTCCTTGGCACTGCCATTTGTGGTTATACACGTCACCAACCTTCTAGCCATAGACTCTCCCTGCAGAATCATGAACAAAATGTGCATGGAATGATTGCAAGCACATAGATGTCAGGGCGTGTAAATGTGGGAGCTCCACACACACTTTCCCATGTGTCCACACATAAACTGCATGTGTACCAGACAGCCATGTGTATGCAGGTCACAGGTGTGACATGCGTGCACTTTGTCATAAAGACATGCAGTGTCTCTCACTGCCCACATGTGTGCATGGTTTAGTGTCTATGAAAGAGATATTTGCAGCCACAATGGCAGAGCTGTTTCTCTTCCTAGTACCCAGAAGTGGGAGGATCTCTCTTCAGAAGATGCATCCCTAGGACTTGGGCTGGGACTGGTCCTAGAAGATGCAGAACAATGTCATTTAACTCATGGGACTTCAGTGACTTTCACTATGAGTCTAACAGTGGGGAAAGGTAGAGCTGGGAATGGAATCAGTTATTATTTAGATGAGTACAAACCCCTTCCTTGCTCTTCTTCCAGCTTTCAGATGCGGGGTGGGCTCCTTTTCAGCCCGATTAAGGTGTAGACCTGGCTCCACTCCTGCAAATCTCTCTGACTGACTCCAGGCAAGACACTGAAAAGAGAGTCCTGGGGTCTCAGGAGCAGAGGCAGCCACTCTACTTGTCTCCTGTCTCTCCCTCTTCCCCCTTCTTGTCTGGGGGGACGTTGACCTCTTCTCAGCTCCAAGCTGCTTTGAGGATCCCCTGCTCCCAGTGCCTTGGGGCCTTCCAGGCCCAGTCTCCTTGGAGAGAGGAAGGGCTCTGGAACAGGAATAGTTCTGATAGGTCCCCTGGCCTAGAGCTCCCTGAGGTCATGGGATAGTGATGGATGGGAGAGTACCGCCCCTTCAGTGAACACAGACTTGTCTTTCTCTGAGGAGTTGGCCTCTGCAGGGTGAGGGGGAAGATGACACACACTGAAGGGGACAGCCAGTCCACAGGCTTCTATCTTGGCAGCTCCAAGCTACTTCTCTCACAAATGAGAAACTACACAGCCAGCTTGGAGGCTGCCCTGGGCATGCCCTGTCTCAGGTACTAAGCCTCCTGTACTAGGCTGAGAGCTGGTGGGACCTGGGAGTGCCAGTCCTGGTGCACAAGGACCTGGCTTCTCCCTCTGGACAGCCAGAACAGCAGGTGGAGTCTTTGCTCACTGGAAGTTTTATCAGCTGCCACACTGATAGCCTCCTGGGACTTAATTAAAAGGGAGCCCTTTTGAGGACACAGTGTGGCATTTGCCAGGAAGCTTTCTTGTGGTGTATACACTTTTCCTGCAGGGTGTTTAAAATGACACGTGGTAGGCCGTCACACCTCTTTGCTTTAGCCACCTCCCAAACATGAAGGACCTTCTCTTTTTCAGTAAATCTGAGACCCCAAGGAGTGCTCTCCACTCCTGCCTTTCTGTGTTGATTTCTTGATTCCTACCTTTCTGGAGCAGTTTGAAGTTTCCAATACTTATTACACACCTAGTTCTCCGTCTCCTCAGTGCACACTGCTCATTGTCACAGCTCAGTTTTCCCAAACCACAGCTTGGAACCAGTTATAGCTAGACCCTCTCCCTAGTGCTGCTGGGAGTGGCAGAGCAATGGGCACTGGGGCAAGGATGCAGAGGCCCAGTTTAGCTTAAGGTCACTGCTTGAGTTGGAGATTTAACAGAAGCTGATTACTGATGAAGAGGACTCATGGAGGACCAGCACCCAATCTTTTCTGAGGATCCCTAGGGATCCGCTGGGCCTCCAGAATGTCCATGACATCTTGTTAGCAGTGTCTGCAGATGTTGACTGGGAGCTCATTATGGAGGGTGTGGGAATTGTGGAGTAGACGAGAGTCTCACTGTGCCCTTGAAGTTTACAGACGAGGAAATTGGGAGACCCACAAAAGAGAGGCACCAGCCTAATTTAACATATCTAGAAAATAATTCGAACCAAGCCTCATACTCAGGCCTCCCCTAAGATTTACAGATGGGTGATAATGCAAATGGAGGCTCATGAACTGTATATAGAGATATTTAGAAGTTTTCCATTACGTTCACACACTTAAATGTGTTCTGCCCTCCTTCCTTGACAAATATATCTATATAATGACCTTCAAGGCTAGGTTCAAGCTTAGAATTCTCAGACTCCGTGAGGTCATCCTCACACGTGCTGGGGAGAGCCGAGGTGACCCACCTGCCTTCACCCTCAACCCTGGATCTTCCCAGCACCACAAGGGGCCTTCTTTGCATGAGATGCACATTGAAGGTTGTGCAGCCACACTCCATGCACTTGTTTCTTGCAAATGCCACCCCTCAGGCCTCTAGCAGAGCACACAGGTGGCATAGTCCACCCTCAGAAGTATGGGACCAGGGGAGATGGCTGCGCACATCTTGGAAACAGGACGAGGGCATTTGGGCAAAGAATCCCTTGTTCCTGGCACATAGAGCTTGGTCTAGAGTGGGAGGTGATGACTCTGGGTGGACATGTCTCCTTAGCCTTATGAAATCTTCATTTTGTGGGGAGAGGTGTGGGCCCTTAATGTGAAAGTCCCAGGGTAGGAATACCTCAGGCTGGATTTGAGGACAGGACTGTTCACACTAACGTTATGACCCAAAATTCAAGGCTCTTTCCCACTATTGGTCAGCTGATTTCTTTGCCTTAAAAGCCAGAAACAAATCCCAGTCACTCCCTGAGGACGCAGAGTGGGCTCTGGGTGGACGACAGTTGTCCTGGGAATCATTCAGAACCTAGACCCCTTGAAGACGGCAGGGAGGTGTCTGCAGCTGGAAGGCTTTATTTGAGATCACCTCATTCATTGGCTTTTCAGATGTTCCCAGAATTCACCAACCCCTTTGTCCCATGATGAGAGTCTATTGGGGAACATCTTTTCAACCCCACAAGTCGCAATACTGAAGAGCCTGGCTACTTTTGTCTTGAGGAAACTGTCCTATCATAACCTCAGAAGTGCACAGTGCTTGCTATTGAATTTCCTCTGCCTCACAGTCCCACAGGGATCAATACAGTTATTTCTCCAGAGGTTTTTACAGGGTAGAGGAGTGACACTGGCCATCCCAGGCCACACGGAGTCCATTTCATTCCTTCAGACCCTGGAGGGCACAGCTGGGACTATGGAGAAACCTGGGGGGGTGACTTTGCCTAAGGCCATGCAGCTAGAGTCAGTCTTAAATCTCCCAACTGTCATTACTCCTGAAGTCTCTCTTTCTGAAGACCTCCAAAACATTCACCAGCATATGCTTTTAAATATTCTTCAAGGCCTCATGTTTCAGGAAGGGGTTATCTGAAGACAAGCTGCTTTTGGGTGAATAGCTGTGTCCTCAGCCCCTTAGCAGAAACCCCAGTACCAACTGGGGAGGACCCAAGGAAGCTCTTCACTCCTCAAAGGGCTGGTAGTAGACAAGTCTTATCTGTCTCTAAAAAATGTCTGTCCCTGTAATGAGCGGTAGCTCTAGGTATAGCTATTTTGAAATCCCCCTTGGGCCGGGCTTGGTGGCTCAGTCTGTAATCCTGCGCCATGGGAGGCTGAGGTGAGTGGATTGCCTGAGCCCGTGGGTTCGAGACCCCCCTGGGCAACTGGGTGAGACCTCATCTCTACATAAATAAAAAAAAATTAGCCAGGCGTGGCAGCGTGCGCCTGTAGTTCCAGCTACTTGGAGGCTGAGGCGGAGAGATCGCTGGAGCCCAGCAGGTCGAGGGTGCAGTAGCCGGGAGCGGCCACTGCACTTCAGTCTTCAAATAAAAAAATAAAAAAGAAATCCCCCTTGGATAAATGAGGAACCAAATTCAGAGAGGTTGAGTGACTTCCCTGAGGCCACATAGCTGTGAGAGCAGCTTTCATTCATCAGGGTTATTCTGAAGCACCTGAGAACTGAACAATATTGTCAGGGTCAGAAATTGGAGGTGGGCCCAGCTCCAGTTATTCTGGGGTGCCCTTGATGAGCCATTTATGTGAATATGGTACTCATATTTGGGGAATGCCTGGAATGATCTGCTGGTCTCTTTAGGTGAATGTCCTGTAGGGGCTCTGGACACCCAGCCTGTGTCCTGAATCTCCAGCACATCTTGCATCAAGCACACTGAACGCATTGGGGAAAAGTTGTTAATATTAAAACAAACAAGCCTCTGTTGCAGAGACTCACACCAAACACGTGGCACTCTTGGGTCACTATCATCCTGGTTTGCCTGAGATTCAGGGATTCCTAGGATGCAGAACTTTGAGTTTCAAAACCAGGACAGTAAAGTCGATGACCTTACTGCACCCAGACCTCTAGGGTAGGGACTTTCACCTTCCCTCCTCCCCCACCATATCCTCTTGTGTCACACAAGTCAAGGACTCTGGTAGAAAACTCCACAGGAACCCAGGAGTAATGACAGTTGGTAGTTTTAAGACTGACTCTTGCTGAATGGCTTTAGGCAAAGTCACCCCCTGGGTCGCTCCATAGGCCCAGCTGTGTCCTTCAAATTTCCTGGGTGAGATGATGCCCCCTAGGGGTCTGTAAAGACATGCTCTAGTGGGAGGCCCCAGAGTCACTTACCCAACTTGAGCAAGTGACTTATCTTCTCTGTACCTCATTATTCTCATCTGAAAAACAGGGGCCATAGTGCTATCAGTCTTTAGCTCACAGAGATGTTGTATCAAAATAAACAAATGCATTATGAACTCCCATCTCTCTACCTAGCATGGCATATATCAGAGACTCAAGAAATGTGGGTAGCTATTAATATTCATTTTTTAGACATGAATTAGTAGTATTAGTTATGAATAGTATACTTTGAGCCAGGATGAAACCTGTTTGCACCAAGTCCAACTCCAATCTTCAACTCTTTAAATTCCTGGAAAGGCAGAAATCAAGGAAAGAAAAAAATCCTGCAAGAATTTCAGAAGCCTTTGATCCCACCATACTATGGAACTGTCTATCTGTGATAGGAAATCTGTTTAAACAGAATCTTGACGAAGTATTAAAATGATGGCTCACCTGGTAGGAAGGAATGGCTGCTCTGGCATTAGTGATATCCATGAACCTGACTCATGAATATTTCTCCACTGCTTGCTTTCTTTGGCTAGACTGGCCTTTTTTGGGAGGCAGGTCACTGCAACCCAGGCCTAGGTCTGCCAAGATACCCTCTCTTCCTGGGCAACTGTGACCACAATCTTCTTCCCTGTTCATTTTTGAACCTCTGGAAAGGGCCCAGAGCAGAGCAGAGCTGGAAGAGGGTGTGGTTAGAGATGCAGGCGTCAGAGAGAGGTGCACTTAGAGGCGTAGGTAGCTCTGGATTTCAGTTGTGCCCCAGTTCCATCCTTCCATGTTCCCAATTCCATGGGTACCTGGCTTCTTCTAGCTTGGTCTCTGGAGGAGTCAAGTGACTCCTCCTTCCCTGACTCCATCCTGTGGTGCCTATAACTCCAGACAGGGGTGAGGCTTCAGGATGGAAAAAGTCAGGCCGAAGATGTGGAGGAGAGGAAGACCTGCCACACACTGCATGCATGGAGTCCAGGCTGCCCTGAGTGAAAAAGACAAGCTTTGAATCATGCACATGGGTTCAAATCCTGCCTCCACTCGCCAGTTGGGCAAATCATTTGGCCTCCAAAGCTCATGGATTTCATTGTAAAACAGGGCAGGCAAAAACCCAGCTGGCAGGCAGAACATACCTGGCAGGATTGCTTGTGATAAAGATAAGAATTCAAGATTTTACTGAGAGGCTGTGGCACCCTGGAGCTGGTGCAAAGCTGGTTATCAGTGAATGATATGAATAATACTAAGAGTTCATGTTTATTTGCACTGACATGGGCATTGAGCCAGTTGCTTTATTTGCTTTATGCATTGAACGCATGTCACATATCTATGTGTTGGATGCATTTAATTCTCAGAATAGCCCTTTGCAGCAATTTATTATATTATGTAAAATACAATAAAGTACACACATAAAATACTTAATTGTTGGGAGCTGGCCACGGAGGCCCACTGAGCATTAGGGATCAGTAAGGGCCGTTGACCCCGAGACCACTAGTATGCTTTCGGGAGCTATTGACCCCATTTCCTCCCCCTTTCTACTCAGCACTAACCAGATTAAGCTCCTGTGAGCTCAAAACATAAAAACTCTGAGACCGGGATGAACACAAGCTAACTTTAGAAGCTCATTGCTCCCATTCTTCCACAAACTGCAGTTTCGGCTTTCACACAACTTATAATTCAAACTCGTGTCACATCTAAGAGCCTTAGTATTGGTCACAGGCTTCTGGGTCATGATCTTAGGATTTATTGAAGGTGTAAATTGTAGAATACAGTTTTAGAAGACAGCCATTTTGTTGAAAGAATGCGGCTGGTTTACTTGCAGGTAGCCCACTGTGAACTTTGGACTGGGCCACATTCTAAACATTCTGGGATGGGCCACTTTTGTTTGTAAAATAAATACTTAAGCTTCTATAGAATTGTTTAACTTGACATAAATCAATCAGCTTAGGATGAAAAAGGTTTATAGAATATGTCAGTCACAGATTAGGTTATCCTTTGTTATGGAATTTTAAGATTATCATATGAAAAGGGTTTAAAGGCAATCATTGATTAAGTTTTCATGGATTAAGGTTTCTGGAGGGTGGGGGACACCCCTCCCACATCTGACATTGTGTATAAAAGACCTGTTGTAATTCCCAATAACACACATCGCTTCTGCAGTAGACCGGAGTCCAGTGTCTTTCTTTCTCTCTCTCTCTCTCTCTCTCTCTCTCTCTTCTTCCCCCCCAATCGATGACACTGTCTCCACCTTTGGGGTACCCTGAACACAGCTGGAGCTGGTATCCAGCACTTAATGTATATTATTGTATTACACGTGATGACCTTGACGCTTAGTGATGTCACCCGGCTTGGCCAAGGTCAATCGCTTCAACCAAGACTAGACTGTGGTCTTGCAAGTTACTGTACTAGAGGCCACTGCCTATATTTGTGACTAGTCCCTCATTCTGATCTGGCCAGGCTATCCCATGAGTCACCTTTTCCCCCTCTCACACACAGTGTGCAGGAACACTGGAGGAACAAAGTTGGAGGCGGCAGCATGCCACCAAGAAGATCAGCACCTTCATAGGGACCTTCCTTGTGTGCTTTGCACCCTATGTGATTACCAGGTGAGCCTGACCGGTGGGGCATATGGGTCGGGGTTTTGACAAGCAAAGTGGGACTGGCTGACTTAGCAGTTGCGGCCTCTCTTGGCCCCATATTCTTTCCTGGGGTGCCTTGCCAGGTTTAGTGAAAAGGAGGCTACTTGCTCCTCCTCTTCGGCCTCAAATTATTTTGGATCAGAGTCAGAACCAAAAGGGTGTAAAAGACTCTCTCCCACTCAATTTCTAAATTGCATCATTACAAACCATTATCCTGGGCCCCCAACACCCAGGAGGCCCTAAAGGAAAGGAGAAGGGGAAAAATGAGAGAGAGAGGCATCATACATTGTGGTTGGACACCTATTGTCCACTGAGTGCAGGACAGTCCAGCCCCTGGACATGCCCAGCCTGAACATTCAGGTCAACAGCATGGTCACCTGCCACCCTCACAGGGGGCAAGTAGCATGCACTGTGCCCTGCAAGGTAGACCCACCTGTCCTATGACTCGGGGGTCTCCATTGTTAGGCTAGGTGCTGTGGGGCTGGTTCAGTTCCATGCCAGATCTCCAGCCCCTGAACTGGCCAGGGCTGCCATACGCTGGCCTCAGGCTGTGCATTTCTTAAGCGAATCTTCTGTAGCTGTAACACTTTCTCCATGCATGTTAGTCATAAAAAAGAAAAATGATATCATCTAATCGATCAGTTTTTCCAAATGGAAGGAAAACAAAAACCCCACAACTTCATGTCCAGAGTGGCTTAATGATTTGGGAAGTTGACAATAAAAAAAGGGGAACTTTGATATTCTGTTAGGAGGTAGATGTGAAGCTTTCCTTGAATCTGGGCAGCAGGATGGTGCAGGGTTTTCTGAGTGTGTGTGTGTGTGTGTGTGTGTGTGTGTGTGTGTGTGTGTGTAAGAGAGAATGAGTGACCACACTCAGCCCAGCTACCCAGCTTCCCAGCACCTCCCAGCTTCCCCAGCTGCAGCCACCTAGAAGGGCACCCTGCCTTACCATCACTCAGCATCATGCATGTCCCAGAGACGAGGGACCCCTGATGGAAGGTTCTGCCTGTTTCCTGTTTGTCCTTATACAGAGCTGAAGTTGGTCGCTGTAGCTCCTGCCTCTGCTTCCAGTTCTGCTCCCTGCAGTCCGGCAGAATGTTCTGTACTCTCAGGAGGCCCCATGGACTTGGAGACACTGAGTCTAGCTTTCCCACGACCAGCCCCCCTTCTTTTCCCCAGACAACACAACCCCAGGACTTACACTGTTTTCTAAGGCACGTCGCAACCTCTAGGGGAGATCTGGTCAACCCACATCTTGCTTTCAACATGAGACCCAGACCTGTCTGCGTATCTCTAGATGTGTCTGACCAGGGCACAGCAGAGCCACCAATTCTTCCTTCTTCTAGAACTGTTCACTAGGCCTCAGCACCATTGGCATTTTGTGTTGGATACTTCTTTGCTGCTGAGACCTGTCCAGTGCATCCTAGGGTGTTCAGCAGTATCCCTGGCCTCCACCTCTGGATGCCAATAGTGTCTCTTTCTATCCCACTTGCTGCCCTGGTTTTGATACCTAAAATTGTTTTCCAGACATTGTCAAATGTTTCCCAGTTGAGAACCACCACTATAACCAGCTAGGAGATGAAACTTACATTGTTTGGGGTTTCCCATGGCATGCAAAGTCCAGGCACAGTGAGAGAAGAAAGGGTCTCTTTTGTTTTCTGAGGGAGGTGTGGCAGAGTGTTAGCAGACTGATTCTGGCATGTGCCTTCCTGGACCCAATCCACCCCTCTGCTGTGTGCCCTTGGGCCAGTGATGTGGCCTCTCTGGGGCACCAGAAGGGAGTGCAGTGCCCTGAGGATTTAAGGACATGGACCATGGGAACATGTAGCACAGGCCTGACAGATGATGTTTGTGGTCTTCACCCACCCTCCTTCCCTCCAGCACTTATAGTACCACCCATGATGCCCAGGACTGGCTGCTACAGAACTGAAGGGATTCAATCCTTCCAGAGAAGGTGAATCATACAGGGGGTGGGGGACAGGGGGCACACAGAGGACCATAGACCTCTGAGACTGGGGTGTCATGAGCTAATGAGGTGAATTTGAGCCCTCAGAAGAGGACAGGTGATATGGTTCCAGTATTAGACTATTGAATTTTTCTCTGGCTTAATTTCATTTCCCAAAACAACTTTCCTTTTTTTTTAATTACAGATCGGCTCCCTCTAATAGTGCCCAGAAAATGTTTCACTAAAATGTTGGTAGATTCACCACTCAGTATGCTCCCTCCAAATGAATTGGTGCATTTTGAGCTTTTAAAAACATTCTGAACCCTGCTCATCCTCTGTGGGGATGAGCAGTAACCTACCAGGGAGAGAAAGCCACACCAAAGCAACCTCATGAATATGAATTGGGGCTCCAGTGAAACCACTCCATCCCCACTCCTCATACCCCACCAGCTCCTGTCTTGGCCTTCTTGTCTGTATGAAGAAGCCATCCTAAGAAAACCTCCTAAAATATGCAAACATGTTCTCATTTCATTTCAGCACACTTTTCTCCAGCACCTTCTCTGCAGAACATAAAAGAGCCTCTGCAGAGAAGGGATTGGTTGGTGAGAACCTAGAAGTCCCCCTCTAATGGGGACATTAACCCTGAAGTCCTCTAACCTAGATGGGGCACCATGTCATAGGACAAGCACAGGATTCAGGGGTTCTGGGGCAGGAATGAGCTCCCCTGGATGGAGATTCATAGACAAGTCTGGCCATTTAGGCTGACCAGACTATGCAAGCCGAAGGAAAAGCATGAGTCAGATATAGAGCTGTGCCATCCAGCATGAGGGCCACCAGCTGCAGGTGGCTACAGGGCACTTGAAACATGGCCTGTCCAAGCTGGGATGTGGTGTAGGATTAAAAACACACTGGATTATCAAGACATAGCATGACACTATATATATTACATATTTAGTAATTTTATATATACTAAAAAAATATATATATTTATATAAATGTTATAATTACTAAATATAAATATATTTAGTAATTTGGGGGCTATAATTAATAATTACAGGTAGTGGTCCATGCCTATAATCGCAACACCAGGAGACTGAGGTGAGAGGATCACGTGAGCTTAGAGTTCAAGACCATCCTGGGCAACATAGCGAGACACTGTCTTTACAAAGATGAAAATAACAACGATGATCATTTTATATAGCGTTCATAGAGAAATGATAAAGCTAAATAAAATACAGAATTGATTTCACCTGCTTCTTTTCACTAGTAGAATATGTCAGATGACATCTGTGCCTCCCTGTCTCTGCTGGCCAGCACTGGTCTGCAGTCAAAGAGGTCTAGAGTGGAAGGCAGGCCAATGCCCTGCTCACAGGCCCCTCTGCTTCTAGACCTCTAGCCACTCATGCCATCCTTCTGTGACCAGGAGCCCACTGGGATCCCCATTCTAGCCACTCTTTGAGGGTGCTCAGAGCTTTCTCTGCCACCTGTCTTCCCTGTTCAGTGCCCTGCTCAATGTCAGAATTCATCCAGAAATGCATCCTAAGCAGCCAAATCTGTGTCTTCCTCCTCAAGCTCAGAAGGTGTGAAGGGAGGAGACATCAGACCCCAAGACAGGGCAGTGGGAAGACAGTGAGAGGCAGGCAGAGCCTCCTGGTGAGTGTCTTGCAATCACGCCCCTCTTGGAGACACCTCCTCTCACCCGTGCCCCCTCCCTCATGCCCCTTCCATGCCAGTGGGGAAAAGAGAGTCCAACCAGATGCCTCTTCTTCTTTAGGATAGCTGGGTACCCTTGGCACGCCCCACATGGGCTCCTGTGAGCTTGCTTACTCATCACACCAGGGGCCGGCCAGAATCCCATCAGAGCTTGGCTTCCCTTGCCAGGGTATGAATTGCCATGCTGGGCGGGGCAGGGTTGAGGAAGGATTTAATCTCGCATTCACTTCCAGGGAGCCTGATGCAAATTCTTCCTTCTTTCTCTGAGTCAGGGTTGAGAAACACACATTGATTGTGAGGAGAAATCAACTGATGGTAAAAATAACAACAACAAAAAATCTATGCAGAGCATTCAGCTGTGGGCTCTTACCA
>NW_007128285.1:0-820 GCF_000164805.1 Carlito syrichta
GTCTGTCCCTGTAATGAGCGGTAGCTCTAGGTATAGCTATTTTGAAATCCCCCTTGGGCCGGGCTTGGTGGCTCAGTCTGTAATCCTGCGCTGAGGTGAGTGGATTGCCTGAGCCCGTGGGTTCGAGACTCCCCTGGGCAACTGGGTGAGACCTCATCTCTACATAAATAAAAAAAAAATTAGCCAGGCGTGGCAGCGTGCACCTGTAGTTCCAGCTACTTGGAGGCTGAGGCGGAGAGATCGCTGGAGCCCAGCAGGTCGAGGGTGCAGTAACCGGGAGCGGCCACTGCACTTCAGTCTTCAAATAAAAAAATAAAAAAGAAATCCTCCTTGGATAAATGAGGAACCAAATTCAGAGAGGTTGAGTGACTTCCCTGAGGCCACATAGCTGTGAGAGCAGCTTTCATTCATCAGGGTTATTCTGAAGCACCTGAGAACTGAACAATATTGTCAGGGTCAGAAATTGGAGGTGGGCCCAGCTCCAGTTATTCTGGGGTGCCCTTGATGAGCCATTTATTTGAATATGGTACTCATATTTGGGGAATGCCCGGAATGATCTGCTGCTCTCTTTAGGTGAATGTCCTATAGGGGCTCAGGACACCCAGCCTGTGTCCTGAATCTCCAGCACATCTTACATCAAGCACACTGAAAGCATTGGGGAAAAGATATTAATATTAAAGCAAACAAGCCTCTGTTGCAGAGACTCACACCAAACACGTGGCACTCTTGGGTCACTATCATCCTGGTTTGCCTGAGATTCGGGGACTCCTAGAATGCAGAACTTTGAGTTTCAAAACCAGGACAGTAAAGTCGATGACCT
>NW_007128286.1:0-9996 GCF_000164805.1 Carlito syrichta
GGATAGCATGCCATCAGCTTCCTCCTCCTTCCCTTCACTGGCTCTGTGATCTGTCCTCACGACCTCAGCCCAAAGAAGGTTTCAGAAAAAAACAACTAAATATGGCAGCAGAGAGTTCCAGCTCAAACTCAGTTCTTTCTGTGCCTGAGTCCTCACCTGGGCATCCACCAAGTTGAGAGCCACCACTGCCTCCTATCTTGCAGGTACCCCAGGTAGAAGACAGGTACCATACTCCCAGTCAGGGTGGACTACAGGTGCTGCACCTACCGCGGCCACTGACTTGCTGTGTGATGTTGGCCAAACCCTTCTCTTCTCTGGGCCTCAATTTCCTCATATGATAATGGATGAATGAAAGGGTGATTTATGATCTCCGAGCCCTCATCTAGTGTGGTAGGGCTTTCCTTCCTTAAATTAATACTGGATACTTCCAAATGTGGCCAAAGATGGACATATTTGAAGGAGGAGGATAAGCAGTTTGACTTGGATGGAATTCCCTTGACACAGTGGGAGGCTTTTCCTGACTCACAACCTGGCATTAGTGCCATTGAGTGGCATTGTTTGATGGGTTCCAGGAGGTCTCTAAGACACATGGTCTGTGCCTTCCCTTGTCCCCACCCCAAGGAATGAGGTCTCTTTAGGGTACTCCGACTGCTTCTGTTGCCAGAGATCACCGGAATCCCAAACCCGGGAGGAGGCCTTCCTGCCAGCAGAAGCTCTCCTGAAGTAAGGCATACCTTGAGCTTTGCAGAATGTTTTCAAAAGTATTCTCATCCCTTCCTCCCATGGAAGGCAGAGCAAGGATTTGAAGCAAAGGTTGGGCCCAGACTCCTCCGGCTGAAAAGATCATCAAGACAATCTTGTCCCACCTTTCTGTTTTTCATATAAGACATGGCCCAAGGAGTGAAAAGATGTGCCCAAAGCCACACAGCAGGTCAGCAGCAGAGTTGCAGCCAGTAGCCAGGACAGCTAATGACTAGCTATTAGCCTGGTTTTCAGTTCAGCTTGGGTTTCAGAGTCACACAGATCCATGTTCAAACCCTGCCTTTACAGTTTACTGGCCATGTGCCAGTAACTTCCTGGGACATCTGCCTCTTCACATGTAAAACAGAGATGGTCATATCTCCCAGAGGTTGGCAAATCACATGTGGAAAGTGCTTAGTTCGCACCATGCTTAGAATAAAATAAGTGCCTGATGAAGGTTCACCATCATCATAACTGGTGTAAACCGTTACTTGTCATTGTCACTTGAGGAGGCAGTCTCAGAGAAACTGAGGCTTGACAACAGTCCCCAGGGGCTCAGGCACCATCCCAGTGGTACCCACCTGCACCCTTAGTAACAGCTTTCCCATCTCTCCGCAGGCTGGTGGAGTTCTACTCCACAGCACCCATTGGCTCCCACTGAAGGGGTGCTGTCCAAGTGCTTGGCCTATAGCAAGGCCGCTTCCAACCCCTTTGTGTACTCCTTACTGTGACATTAGTATCACAAAAGCTGCAAGGAGATTCTGAACAGGATCCTTCACAGATGCTCCATCCACTCCTCAGGTCTCACAGGTGACTCTCATAGCCAGAACTTTCTACCCATCTCTGAGTGAAGGACCACGCTCCTGCTGGGGAGTTCAGAATGTGGCAGTGATGATAAGGGAGGGAGGGCCTGGATGCCCCAAGGTAGATACCACCAGCACCAGCCCCTGGCAAGCCCCGCAATTCTGGACCCCTGGCTTGCAGGGGCTCCAGAGCCTGCTTCCTGGTTCATCAAGGGCAGGGGTTGGACTGTCCTTATTTATCATCAAAGGATGATTGTGAGCTTTGCCCTGGCCTTCCTTTCTGAGAAGAAGCTCCTTTGAGCGCCTAGACTCAGCTGAGGCCCCACAGGGGATAACATTCTTGTCACTATCAAGGATGCAGAGAGTTGGTGGCACAGGAGGAGGCATGCCGTCCATCTGCTCACTGACCACTGGACGCTGGCTCCATGCTGAAGAAAGTCTCCAGGGGACATTTCAGTCATGCTGAAAGTGAGGCTGGCAGTGGTCATTTGGCCCCAGATCTAACTCAGTGCCTGTAGTCCATGAGGTGAGGGTGGCTGCTTCAAGCCAAATATTATTCAGCTGGCACCAATGACAGTGTGCTCAGCTGGGACCCTTGGGCTCTGTGCCAAAGGAGGAAATGTTTAACACCTAGTGGCTGCCCAATTGCTGCTGACCAGTTGTCTTAGAAATGGTAAATTGGTTTCAATTTTTGTCCCTTTTCCCCCTCCTCTGCCAAAAAAAAAAAAAAAAGGCTAAAGTTTGTGAGTGTAGACAATCTTAGTATGAAAATGGTTTAAATAGGCAGGTAATATGAGTACTAGATTCTTTGAAGTCTAACCAAGATTACCTTCTTCTGCTTTACATGCCCTGTTGGAGTTCAGTAAAAGCTGGAGGAAGGTGGCTGGTTGGTCTCCTCCTTTCCCCGTTTGTGACTTGAATTTGCAGAAAGCATTTCACCTTGTCTTACGCATCTTGTCCCACATGTCCTGTGAGATGGATGGGCAAGAACTGAACTGAGAAGGGAGTTAGCCTTGGCCTTTTAAGGCCCTGCATCCCATGATGCTGGTGGCTCCACATTCTGGTTTCTGTGAGTCTATCAGCTGAAAGTAGAGACTGTCCAAGTTTGTCAAGCAAGTGCCATGTACTGATGAGAGAGGGAGTATTATAAGCACCTTAACTGAAATACACATGCCAATCTGTTGGCATTCCCGCATGATTAATAACAAACAAGGTGAATAGACCATGGTTTCTGTCCACCCCATCTTTGTTTACCATTTCACATTGACTTATGAATGCTAAGAGCAGTCACCTCTCAATTCCCCACTTTAAGCGATGGCTCCAGAGTGGGAAGGATGGGGAGCAGTGGGATCAGATGGCTCCTTCTCTCCTTCCAGCTCTTCAAGTCCTAACTTTGGAGGTGGAGAGGAGAGGACCTGGTCCAACAGAAATCAACCAGAAAGAAACTATTGGTTTTTACAGCCAGGCAGCCCCAGTACTTAAAGGCAGAGAACGAGTGCATGCCTGCTTAAAAAGATGTCTTATTAGCTCTTAACTCCTTATTTGGAAAACAACTCAGTCTGACCTAGTCTTGTCTAGTTTCAAAGTTTCCATAGAGACTAGAACTGAGACAGACGTAGCTTCCGAAGAAGGTTTGACATCTTCCCCTTGCTGTCAGAGATGTGCTCATACTTGCTTGGGGGAATCAGTGGGGCATGTCCCTTCCCAATTTTGTGATCTGAGACATCATGTTGGTAGCTTGAAATTAGCCATGGTGGGAGTTTTTATACTATGAAAATTAGCTGATATGTAAATTGGTCCTTTTCCCCACAGAGAGTTGGTTGTTAAATATCTACCAGCACACCACTGACAGACATGACTGTGTGCTACTGAAACAAAATTGCTCCAGTTCAGAGCCCATTTGGTCACTCAGTTTAAATCACAACAGAGATTTTCTTTTGTAGAGCTTTCTAGTGACAAACTGTTTACCTTCCATTATCCCAGACCCAAAAGTACCACTGGCATTGAAAGCAAGCAAGGAGCAGAGATAATACACACAATTGAACCTCACAGGACTATCTCCCTTGGCACACAAATAATTTTTTTTATTCACTCAGACCTTTAGGAAAAACAAATATGTTTATCGTTGGACAAAAGAGGAGTAGTGGCCCAGTGGATGAGGTCAGTAGACAGTCAAATTCAAGCAGCAAATATCCTTTCATCATTATTGGTTTGGAGGAATGACTATGGCAAATCTTCTGCTTGTCTTATACTGGATAGGCAACATGACTTTCCTGGCAGTAACTAAATCTCTTTCACCTCTTCTTTAGCCAAAAAGTGAGACCTGTCACCCATGATACCACATTCCCTGGAAAGATGCTTTTCGTAATTTTCACTGTACCTCTAAAACTGCTTAAAAGCAATACAACCGGTTGTATTGGCATCATGTAGAAAAAAACTCCAGATGGGTCCACTGATTAGATGTTTTCATTATTCAGACACAGGCATTAAAATTTAAAGGGAAGCAAGAAGAAAATTGTTGCACTGCCAATCAGCATCAACTAAGTCTGCTAGAATCACCTTTAGACAAATGTTCATTTTTCAGCTATAGACAGTCTATAAAACTCACCCCTGGCATTTTATTACCAATTGTATTATCTACCTCATTTTGGTAATTTAATTTATCAAATGTAACATTGTTTTCTCAGGTATAACACATAGAAACATCAAGATTTTCAGTACCGAAGTCAGAGGGCCTAATATTACTTGCTTAACTCCAATCCAGCGGGGGGCTCTGACATTTAAGGCCTACACTCTGGCGAGCAGTTGGACTGAGTGAACACATTTAAAGAAGCTTGAGAATGAATCCCATAGAGGAGAGACTTTTAAATTCCTAAGTCCACATGTAGGGCTTAGTTCTTAGTCCTGCACAATCAGAATTTGCATTTTTTAAAATCACCCTGCAACTGTTCCAGCTTTTCCTTAGGCCCTTTCCTGCAGAAGGGGAAGGGGATTTTGGAGCCTTAGAACTCCTGCAGGGACAGTCCACTTGCATGCGTGCTGTGGCACTTGTGGTTTGTGTCTCTTGTGGTCAGCTCACCTCTCAAAGATTCCTCACCAACAGCCTGCCTGTTTTTACATAGAAACCAAGTTGGGGGGCGGGAAGTTGACTTGAGTCATCTCAGACCAAATGTAGATTGTTCCAGGACTCAGCTCCATCTCCTGTCACCATGAGCAATAAACCTTTCTCCTTGTGCTTGTGAAATTAGTTTTCTTTTTCACGGTGACTTCTTTTTGGGAGGTGATGAAAAGAATGGGTCCAGGTGTATGTTCTGGTTGTCACACTTTTGCAGATAGATGAGGCCTTCACATGGCCATGAGGTGACCCTGTTAGAATGTAAATCAAATGCGGCATAAACTCATTTGCCTGATTTTAATGAGGCTATTTCATCAAGTTCCAGAAACCCTTGGATTGGCTAATGTCCTTTGGACTGTGAGCTCCACGGGAAAAAGAGGTCCTGGATGAATTTTGGGTCTCATGTGTCCGGAATATGGGGCCATTGACTCTTAAACTTTACTATCCACAAGAGTCACCGAAGTCGGTTGTTTAAAATGCAGATTCCAGCACCCCTTCCTCAGAAGTCAGTCTAAGCAGGTCTAGGCAGGACCTGGGTTTCCACATTTTCAATCATCAACGCCCGAGTAACTGACATGGTGGTCTTCAAACTACTACCTAAGAAAAAATGATCTTAGACCCTTGGATAAGTGTTTATAGATAAGTTCTATAGAAAACCGGGTGTTTCTAAATATCTAAGTTTCAAATAGTCTTGTATCTTTCCCTAATTCTCCAGACACTTTAATCTCCAGCTTCGTTTAAGGGCTGGGGCATTTTGTTCTCAGAGGGACAAAACTGATCTCTCCATGAAATTCTAAAAGTCCATCTTTAGTCCTTTCAGCAGGGCTCCCAGTATGTGAGCATGAGATATATCTGGGGTGCTGGCAGCAGACAAACACTCTTGCTAGCTCAGAATCAGGCAGCCTTGCTAGAAGAAGGGAGTCAAGGTATACAGGGGGTTTCCCTTGGGACATTTGCTTGGGGCAGCCTGTCTGTAGGACATAATAGCATCTGATAACTCTGTCACTACCCAGAGCTTGTCCCACCCTCTTCCCACCCAGCCTCATACTTGGGGAGCTGATCCAGGCAAAGGCAGGGCAGGGAGAAAAAGTTTTGGATGTCAGTCTCTCAATGGCTCCCAGCTTCATTCGGTGGGGCTGATCATGCCAGGCCCTCCGAGAGCAGCTAGTAATAGTGACTGTGGTCCTAACAGTTGGTGAGTATTGAGTGAAGACTAGAGCCAAACTAGTGTCTAAGTGCTTTGGAATAGTGTTTCCATTCTTCTTCATAATAGTCCTTTGATGTAGGCATATTATTATTACTACTATACAAATCTGGGAACATTTATAAGTCCTGGAGGCAGAGAGGTGTGAAGAGACCAAAAAACAAAACAAAACAAAAACAAAACAGGACAGTGGTGTCAAGAAGGGGAGGCCAGTAATAATGGGGAAGGTCCCCAACTTTACCCAACTCTGGGGAGCTCTAGGCTCACATGTGGCTTTCTGCCATCAGCAAACAACCTCTCCCTCTCAGCTTCTGGGCCTTAGGACCCTATCCACACCTACCAGTTGGACTTTGAGACTCCTCCCATCCTATGGCTGGCACTTGCTTCAGAAGGAATTCTCTAGACTTGTCTTTCTACAGGTGTGTTTGTAGGGGACTTCTGAGGAAAACTACTTAGTAGCAACCTCTGTGCCCAGAATGTGTGGTTCACGGCCCTTACCACCTATGGGAAATCTACCTGATTAATCGTTTTAGATGTATGAAACCTCATTTTCAATCTGGGATTTCTAGAAACTCTGGGCCATCGATCTCCATGAGCATCAGCAGGACACAGCACTTCCCCTGGCACTGAAGTGAACTTCTTAGTGCCTTGCAGCCAGGAGGACCTACATGCAGGACTTTGGCATTGTCTCTAGGACATGGGCTGAGTCAGACAAGAAGAGAGGCTGGGCAGAACTTGGCCTCTACTCTTTGCTCTTGAAGGTTCAGGGGAGAAGCTTGTCTGAGGGCCGTGTGGTTTGTAAGTTCTCCACCTTCCCAGGTGCCCCCACTTTCTCCCAAGACTGATGATGGCCTGTTAGCCCCCAAAGAGCTGATCTGACCCCAGGTTGGGTACCTTTGGGCCACTGGTAGCTGCAACTCTGGCCAAGTCAAAGAAAGGTGGCAGGAACCTCAGGCTTGCTCCTGTCTCTCCAGTTCAGATGCAGCCATGAGGTCAAAGGCCTCTTCATTCCTCCTTCCAAAAACACATGCAAAGAAGCAGGAGCCTGACACTTTTAGGGGATGGCTACCTATGGAAGAGGGTTAAGAGATTCCAAGGAATGCAATTGTCCAACTTCCCAGGGAATCGGTATCAGGAACTGGAAGCAGCTAGTATACATAGTGGTTTCACTCAGCCTGAGAGATACATTACCGTGAAGAAACAGCCATTGGCAAGGGACCCAGAAGAATTAAATCCTGGAGTGGCTAGGTGAGTGGCATGTTGCAGCTGCTAGCTCAGACCTGGAGCTGTTAAAAGACTCGCCTGTTACTCCTCAAACATTTACTGAGCACCTATTGTGTACCAGGTCCTAGGTTGTGTCAGGCTCTTGGGGAGACAAAGCATTTCTACAGTTTGGGCAACTGGGCTGCCCCAGAGGTGCATGTTCAGGGTTGTGGAGGTGCAGAGCATGGGCCAGAGAACTTGGGCTGGTGGGGAAAGAGGTTTCTGGAAGGCTTCACAGAGGTGGTGACCTATGGGCCAGAACTTACAGGAGGGAAGAACATGTTGCAACATATAGAAGAGATGGGAGTTTGCCCGGGGGTCTAGGTGGGGTGGAGTTCAATCTGGGTCCAAGGGTGGTGCCAGGTGAGTGCTGGGAGGGAGGGCAAGTGCCTCCTGAGGCAGGTCGAATATGACCTGTGGCCAGTGGGAGATGGTTGAAGTCTTTAAGTTGGGGGTAGCAGAATTAGATCTCTTTTAAAAAGAGACAGCACAAAGAAAAACCAAATGTATGAGGTCTGACAATCAAGTTCACAAACTCATCCTAGAGAAAGTGCTACATATCTCATTGCTGAATGTCACTATGGTCCTAATTTATTTAATGGAAGTATGGCTCTATTTATTTTTGTAATATTACCAGAAGCCCTCTCAATGTGGCAATATCACCTTCCCTATACATAATACACTTGCCAACAGCTATTTTCTGATAAAATGAGACTCAAGAATTTTGAATCCAAGGCCAATGCTGCCTGTTCTGTTTACAATGGCTTGTGTTTGGTGAGTACATATCATGTATTTTTATGATGGAATTGCTGGTTAATATAGGGAAAAATGTATATATTGTGATTCTGTCCAATAAAGCCTCCTGTTATAAAATCTCATGCACTTTTTGATGACATGGTGGGAACACATTTTTATGTACAGTTTAATTGTCAGAAATATTAGATTTCCATAATTTCATGGTGGCACCACAATTCTATTTCTTTTCTGTTTTGTCTTCTAATATAGTCTCTTTTCTCTCCCATGTCCACTGCCCCAGGTATTCCTGGCCTCACACAGCCTTCTGAGTGGTAGGTATTCATCCTTTTGGGACCATCTCTCAACTTGCCCAAACCTGCAGCTGCCATCCCCTTATCAAACACCCCTGCCTGAGAGACTTGTTCTCCACCTTCCTAAAGACCATGCAAATCCTGTCACTTTATCCCCATTCCCTAGGCCTTGCTAGATGACCAATTAGTTGCTTGAATTTCAGAAACAGTGTCGGAGGAACCTGGGAGGGGAAGGAGCCCCAGACTTGTTGGTTGCCCTCTGTGTGCTTGGCGTGTGCTGGGATCTCAGCCACAGTTTTTCATTGAAGAGCTCTAGAGGTGCATCTTTCTCAATGAGTACCTGCTGGGACTGAGCTCAGAGAGGTTGATTTGTCCAGGATCACACAGCTAGTAAAGGGGACATTGCACAACTAGTAAAGGGGACATTGAGATCTGAACCCAGGTGTGACTGCTACCAAATGCCAATTTTTACCAAGTTCATGAAATACAAACTTAGAGATGACTTAGCAAATGCCTCTCTCTTTACAGCCTGGGGAGACTGAGAGTGGAGAAGGAAGTGCTTTCCCAATGCCAAACCTTAAAACTTGGTGTCTTGGGATCTTGGGCAAGTTACTTCCTTTATCCTTTCAAAATTGACTACTATTTTCTGGCTCAAATATCAGATTTGGCTCTTTCTGGATGAGCACGTTGAGCACATTCCCTTTTCTGAATCACCATTTCTTCCTTCCCGAATGGGGAGAAAGATGCTTTGTTGCTCAAGGTCTTGGGACACAAAACTCAGCATCACATGTAAATCATGTAGCACAGTGCCTCCCCTCTGTAGACGCCCAGCCCCATGATGGTGACTCCTGGGTTGCAGAGGGTAGGGATGGAGGGAGCAGGCCTTAGCTGCTGCTTCCATAGGCCTGTACTCCTGCCCAATCCAAGAATTCACTTAAACAATATCTTAATACCAGCGGTGACTAGGAGCCAGAGTACATGTGTTCAAATTCCATCTTTGTCACTAACTTGCTATATGACCCAGAATAAGTGACTTAATCTCTCTATACCTCAGATACCTCATAGGTAAATCAAAGGTGATAGTAACACCTGGCTGGCAGCACTGCAGAGCCACCAAGTTCCAAATGCTCAGAACAGTCCTTGACATTGCAGTCAATGTTGGCAGCTAACATGAGTGCTATCTTTCTAGATAGTATACCATCAATGTATAGTGGCTGTAAAGGCAGGCATGGGAGGTATCATGGATAGCGGCATGCCCACACCACCATAGCTTCATCCATTTCTGAACAAGTTTGCATAGCAGTCTCAAGCCTGACACTGATGACAGGTATCTTAGCAAGAAAACTCAAACAGGATATAACTAGGTGTCAAGTGGTGCTCGATGACCCAGCACCCACGTGGGACTAATATAGCCAACCCTGACCTTGTTGGGCCCATTGAGAGTGGATGTTATATACAGGGTTTCACTCTGGGGCAGGCTGGCAGAGAGCCCCACAGACATCCTCTCAGAGTGAGATCCAGGCCACTGCTCTGAGCAGGCAGGCCTTTTCCTGTCCTGCAGAACTGACCTGAGCTCCCAGCTTCCTTGAGAAGGCTGGGTGACCTCAAAGGAATCACATGGCAGTCTCCTTGTAGGTCATAGCCCAGTCCCCAGGAAAACTGCTGTGCCTGGAAATGGAATGCCTTAGTCAACAGGACCATCTTCCCCACCAGGGAATATCTCTGGGTCAACTCCAGGGGAGAAGACTCTTATGCTGACCAAGGGTGTAAATCGCTACAGTCCACTGAGCACCTATCAGCATGGATGCTGCATTAAATACTATC
>NW_007128287.1:0-854 GCF_000164805.1 Carlito syrichta
ACTAAGTCTGCTAGAATCACCTTTAGACAAATGTTCATTTTTCAGCTATAGACAGTCTATAAAACTCACCCCTGGCATTTTATTACCAATTGTATTATCTACCTCATTTTGGTCATTTAATTTATCAAATGTAACATTGTTTTCTCAGGTATAACACATAGAAACATCAAGATTTTCAGTACCGAAGTCAGAGGGCCTAATGTTACTTGCTTAACTCCAGTCCAGCGGGGGGCTCTGACATTTAAGGCCTACACTCTGGGGAGCAGTTGGACTGAGTGAACACATTTAAAGAAGCTTGAGAATGAATCCCATAGAGGAGAGGCTTTTAAATTCCTAAGTCCACATGTAGGGCTTAGTTCTTAGTCCTGCACAATCAGAATTTGCCTTTTTAAAAATCACCCTGCAACTGTTCCAGCTTTTCCTTAGGCCCTTTCCTGCAGAAGGGCAAGGGGATTTTGGAGCCTTAGAACTCCTGCAGGGACAATCCACTTACATGCGTGCTGTGGCACTTGTGGTTTGTGTCTCTTGTGGTCAGCTCCCCTCTCAAAGATTCCTCACCAACAACCTGCCTGTTTTTACATAGAAACCAGGTTGGGGGGGCGGGAAGTTGACTTGAGTCATCTCAGACCAAATGTAGATTCTTCCAGGACTCAGCTCCATCTCCTGTCACCATGAGCAATAAACCTCTCTCCTTGTGCTTGTGAAATTAGTTTTCTTTTTCATGGTGACTCCTTTTTGGGAGATGATGAAAAGAATGGGTCCAGGTGTATGTTCTGGTTGTCACACTTTTGCAGATAGATGAGGCCTTCACATGGCCATGAGGTGACCCTGTTAGAATGTAAATCAAATGCGGC
>NW_007128288.1:0-857 GCF_000164805.1 Carlito syrichta
CAGGACTCAGCTCCATCTCCTGTCACCATGAGCAATAAACCTCTCTCCTGTGCTTGTGAAATTAGTTTTCTTTTTCATGGTGACTCCTTTTTGGGAGATGATGAAAAGAATGGGTCCAGGTGTATGTTCTGGTTGTCACACTTTTGCAGATAGATGAGGCCTTCACATGGCCATGAGGTGACCCTGTTAGAATGTAAATCAAATGCGGCATAAACTCATTTGCCTGATTTTAATGAGGCTATTTCATCAAGTTCCAGAAACCCTTTGGATTGGCTAATGTCCTTTGGAGTGTGAGTTCCATGGGAAAAAGAGGTCCTGGATGAATTTTGGGTCTCTTGTGTCCGGAATATGGGGCCATTGACTCTTAAACTTTACTATCCACAAGAGTCACCAAAGTCGGTTGTTTGAAATGCAGATTCCAGCATCCCTTCCTCAGAAGTCAGTCTAAGCAGGTCTAGGCAGGACCTGGGTTTCCACATTTTCAATCATCAACGCCCGAGTAACTGACATGGTGGTATTCAAACTACTACCTAAGAAAAAATGATCTTAGACCCTTGGATAAGTGTTTATAGATAAGTTCTATAGAAAACCGGGTGTTTCTAAATATCTAAGTTTCAAATAGTCTTGTATCTTTCCCTAATTCTCCAGACACTTTAATCTCCAGCTTCGTTTAAGGGCTGGGGCATTTTGTTCTCAGAGGGACAAAACTAATCTCTCCATGAAATTCTAAAAGTCCATCTTTAGTCCTTTCAGCAGGGCTCCCAGTATGTGAGCATGAGATACATCTGGGGTGCTGGCAGCAGACAGACACACTTGCTAGCTCAGAATCAGGCAGTCTTGCTAGAAGGGAGTCAAGG
>NW_007128289.1:0-862 GCF_000164805.1 Carlito syrichta
CCCAGCCTCATACTTGGGGAGCTGATCCAGGCAAAGGCAGGGCAGGGAGAAAAAGTTTTGGATGTCAGTCTCTCGATGGCTCCCAGCTTCATTCGGTGGGGCTGACCATGCCAGGCCCTCCGAGAGCAGCTAGTAATAGAGACTGTGGTCCTAACAGTTGGTGAGTATTGAGTGAAGACTAGAGCCAAACTAGTGTCTAAGTGCTTTGGGGTGGTGTTTCCATTCGTCTTCATAGTAGTCCTTTGATGTAGGTATATTATTATTACTACTTTACAGATCTGGGAAAACTTATAAGTCCTGGAGGCAGAGAGGTGTGAAGAGACCAAAAAACAAAACAAAACAAAAACAAAACAGGACAGTGGTGTCAAGAAGGGGAGGCCAGTAATAATGGGGAAGGTCCCCAACTTTACCCAACTCTGGACAGCTCTAGGCTCACCATGTGGCTTTCTGCCATCAGCAAACAACCTCTCCCTCTCAGCTTCTGGGCCTTAGGACCCTATCCACACCTACCAGCTGGACTTTGGGACTTCTCCCATCCTATGGCTGGCACTTGCTTCAGAAGGAATTCTCTAGACTTGTCTTTCTACAGGTGTGTTTGTAGGGGACTTCTGAGGAAAACTACTTAGTAGCAACCTCTGTGCCCAGAATGTGTGGTTCACGGCCCTTACCACCTATGGGAAATCTACCTGATTAATCGTTTTAGATGTAAGAAGCCTCATTTTCAATCTGGGATTTCTAGAAACTCTGGGATATCAGTCTCCATGAGCATCAGCAGGACACAGCACTTCCCCTGGCACTGAAGTGAATTTCTTAGTGCCTTGCAACCAGGAGGACTTACATGGAGGACTTTGGCATTGGCTCT
>NW_007128290.1:0-7887 GCF_000164805.1 Carlito syrichta
AATCCGATTAATCTGATACTTTAATCACCAAGCATTTAAAATGAGGCACACAGAAAAAATAGAATTTGTGGCCCAATATATATAAAACCAAAATAACATGGAGATTTACAAAGTAGTAAGTATGTGGGCTCTGCATTAGTATAAAAATTTAGAATATTGAATATTATGTAAAACTGATTATGATCTTAGGAAAAACAATGTTCATATCCTGTAGGAAAAATTGCTCAAATGTTGTTACACAATACAAAAGACACCCAAAAGTTTCTAAAGTAAGAAACGTGCTAAAGTATTGTTTGGTTGTGCTATAACCAAGCTTCAACGGGACTCCGTGATCATAAGAATAAAAGACTACATCCTGGGCAACCCCCTCTGGTCCCTTCCCAGTTTGGCAGTTTCTCGGTCCTCTCAATAAAGACTGCTTAAAAAAAATAAAAGACGACCTCGTTTATATGATTCTTGAATAGTCACTTATCCCTGGAGAAATTTTTGGATGTGTTCACCATGGAAACGCATCATTATCTTCACTTCTTGGTAATGAAATCCACCATGTCTACCACATTTGGCAGAGCACTGTACACAAGACTGGAAGCCTTAGAATTGTTCAGTCGTCAAGGTTCCTCCCATTATGATGTGAAAGTTCTGAGGCTGAAGTCATAAATGACAATTATATATGCTTGATTCCCTGACATTACTTACATCTTATACTGTAAAAATTAGCCTTTTAGTCAGTCTACAGATTCAGTGAAATAACCATTATGTTAGCATCATTCTTCTCAGACCTGGAAATTACAATAAAGAATTCATACGAAACCATAAAGAATCCTAAATAGCCAAAGAATCTTATCAAAAGAAACAAAGCAGGAGCTATTGCAATTACAGATTTCAAACTTTACTATATGCTTACAGTAATGAACACAGCCTGGTATTGGTACAAGTATAGGTCCATGGGCCAATGGATCAGGACAGAGAATGAAATCCTCAAATTCTCAACCAACTCATCTTTGAAAAAACTTCCAAAAACCTCTGGGTAATGGAGAACATATTCAGTAAATGGTTTTGTCGAAAGGCTGACAACATGCACAATATTGACACAGGACCACTGTCTATCAGCATACACATTAACTCTAAATGGATCAAAGACCTAAATGTAGAACAACAAATTATAATAATCTTCAAAAACGCAGGATACACCATTAGGGAAACTGGAAACGCAACTAATTACTCTTCAAATCCCTGAATACCCATGCCTTAAGAAGTAATTTAGACAAGTGGGATCTCATCAAATTAATATAATACTGCCAAACAAATGTAACCGTCAGAAGAGCAGGATAGAGCCAACAGAATGGTAAAAACGATTCTCCACCTATATATCTGTAAAGAGGTATAACATCTAGGATCGACAAGAAACTCAAACACTCAGAAATATCAGAAAAACATTCCCTTTGAAAAGTGTGCAAAATACGTTATTGGACACTTTTCATAAGAAGAGATATGGGCAGCCAGCAGACACATGAAAATTGCTCAGCCTCACTCGTCAACAAAGAAATGTAAATGAAACTATTTTGAAATACCACATACCCCCTGTAAGAATGGCAAACATTAATAAAACAAAACAATAACAGTTGCAGGTTAAGATTTGGGAAGAAATAAATGCTTCTACTCTCCGTGTGGACTGAAGAGTAGAGCAACATCTTTGGAAAACTGTGTGGTGGCTTGTAAAGGGGACAAGATATTGACCGACCATGCGACTCACAAATTCCCCTGTAGAGAATACACCCTGGAGGAACTCAAATCATTTTACCAAAAAGGTACCTGCACTCATATGTTTTTTGCAGCTCTATTAACAATTGCAAAAAAAATGGTACCAACCATGTTGCCCATCAAAGCTGGAATGGATAAAATAAATGTGGTATATACACAGTGGAACACTATGCAGCCATAAAAAAGGACATAGGGAAGGATTTTGCGGATCTTTGATGGATATGAGGTAGGTCATTTTAAGTAATTTATCACAGAACCAAAGAACAGAGTTCAGTATGTTCTCATTTCTGAGCTTAACTGTTTCACTTAAAGTGCTGTAAGAAAGGGATTGGCAGTAGTTGAAATCTGTTTAGGGGGAAGGGTGAGATTGGCAGTGGAGGGAAACTGATAAGGAAGGGAGAGGCATACCTCATCATACAGGGACCCAGCATAACAAATACTTGTATATCTAACTCTGATTTGTCCCCACAATATGTAATAAATTGAAATAAATAATGAAGTTAAGCTTTAAAACATGCAACTGACTTTATTTATTCTATTTTTTTTTTATTTTGTTTTTACTCTAAAAATAGTTACAATTCAGCGTTGGGCCTAGAAATGTTCATTATGCAGGGATTGATGTTTTACCAATTGTATAATTCTCCAATGATAACTCCTATTCCCTTTAAAACGTTAGAATACATGGTATAATTCTGCCTTCAAAATTGACAACTACAGTGTTTATCACATAAATTCTGAATGTTTCATTCTGCATAAATTGAAACTTCTTGAGATTCCAGATCTCTTACAATACTGAACATTGAGATTCAGTGTACCTAAATGCTGTTCAGAAGGCAGAATGCATAATAAATCTTAAAAATTTTAGAAAATAAAACAATATTGTAATTTAATACAGCTTTTTCCATTCTTAACGTTTGTGTACATTTTCTTGTTGCACTCTGTATTTTCTGCTTGTTAGTTTTGATTAAATGTTACAGATGTGCAATTCTTAGAGAAAAGTTTCCCATATATATTTGAAGGAAATATAAAATCACATTCCCTTTATATTTTAACCCATTATTTATTCAAAGGAGTATTCCATTGAATCCCCTAGTATTTTCTCTACCTAAGACATAATGCTGTTCTCTGCACCAAAGTATCTGATTAATCTGACACTTTTAATCACCAAGCATTTACAATGATTCACACAGAAAATAGAGAATTTGTGGCCGAATATATATAAACCAATATAAGATGGAGATTTATAGAACAGTAAATATTTGGGCTCTGCATTAGTATAGAAATTTACATAATTGAAAATTCTGGAAAATTAAATATGATCTTAGCAATAGCAATGTTTATATCCTGTAGGAAAAATGGCTCAGTCTGTTACAAAATTCTAAAAGCATTCAGAAGTTTCTAAACTAAAGAAAGCGATAAAATATTATTTGGTTTTGCTACAACAACGGCTTAACAGGATGCCATGACTATAATAATAAAAGACCAACTCTTGGGCAACCACCTCAGTTCCCCTCCCAGTTTGGGAGTTTCTGGGTCCTTACAAAAAAACACTGCTAAAAAAAAAAAAAAACCTACCTCATTTAGAGGATTTTTGAAGGGTCATTTATCCCTGGAGAAAATTTTGGATAGGTGTGAACACATGCTTCTCTTCACTTGTTGGGAATGAAATCCACAATGTCTACCGCATTTGGCAGAGCACTATACACAAACATTGAAGCCTAAGGATTGTCAGTCGACAACGTCCCTCCCCATTATGATGTCATACTTCTGAGGGTGATGTCATGATTGACAATTTTACATGCTTATTTCCCTGACTTTATTTACCTCTTTTAATATAAAAAATGGTATTTCAGTCAATAAAAATATACAATGACATAACCATTAAGTTGACATCATTCTTCTCAGACCTGGAAATTACAATAAAGAATTCATATGAAACCATAAACAATCATGAATAGCCAAAAGAATCGTATACAAAGAAAAAAAAGCAGGAGCTATCACAGTTCCAGACTTCAAACTTTACTACATGTTTACAGTAATCAGCACAGCCTGGTATTGGTACAAGAATAGGTCAATAGGCCAATGGATCAGGAGAGAGAATGAAATCCTCAAATTCTTAACCAAATCATCTTTGAAAAAACATCCATGACTCACTGGATAATGGAGAACATATTCTGAAAAGGGTGCTGGGATAAGGCTTAACACATGGGACACCTATCACCATACACATTAACTCTAAATGGATAAAAGACCTAGACTTAAAAAACCAAATTAAAATAATCTTAGAAAACACAGGAGACACCATTATGGAAACTGGAACTGGAAACTAATTCATCTTCAGAAACCTAAATACCTATGCCATAAGAAGTGAGTTATACAAGTGGGATCTCTTCAAATTAATACACTTCTGCAAAACAAAAGGAAACATCAGAAGAGTAGGGAAACATCCTACAGAATGGGTAAAACGATCTCAAACTATATATCTAAAAAAGCATAACATCTAGAATCTACAAGAAACTCAAACACTCAGAAAAATCAGACAAACATACCCTTTGAAAAGTGTGGAAAATACATGATTGAACACTTTTCATAACAAGCGACAAGGAAAGCCAGCAGACACATGAAAATTGCTCAGCCTCCCTCATCATCAAAAAAATGCTAATGAGACAACTTTGAAATACCACATGCCCCCTGTAAGACTGGCCATCATTAATAAAACAAACAATAACAGAGGCTGGTAAGGATTTGGGGGAAAAAAATTCTCCTACACTGCAAAGCAGAGCAACATCTTTGGAAAACAGTGTGTTGGTTTCTGAAGGGACAAAATATTGACCAACCATGTGAGTCAGTATTTCCCCTGTAGAGAATGTACCTGGAGGAACACAAATTATTTTACCCAAAAGATTCCTGCACAAATATGTTTTTTGGCAGCTCTAATCACAATTGCAAAAAACATGGTGCCAAATATTGTTGGCCATCAAAGCTGGAATGGATAAAATAAATGTGGTGGATACACAATGGAATATCATGCAGTCATAAAAAAGGACATATAGAAGGATTTTACAGAACGTTTGATGGATATGAGTAGGATATTTTCAGTTATTTATCACAGAAACAAAGAGCAGACTTCCATATGTTCTCACTCCTTAGCTGAACTTGATCACTTATAGTGCTGTAAGAAAGTGATTGGCAGTAGTGGAAAACTGTTTACGGGGAGGGGTGAGATTGGCAGTGGAGGGATAGTGCTAAGGAAGAGAGGGGCATACCTCATCAACCAGGGATCCTATATAATCAACGATTGTATATCTAACTGTGAATTGTATTCTAATTTTTTTTAATTTAAATAAATAAATAAATAAATAAATAAACAAGCCTAAGATGTAAAACATGCGACTGACTTATTTGTTTATTCTCTCTTTCATTCTTTTTTACTATAAAAATGGTTGCAATTCAGGGTTGGGCCTAGAAATGTTCATTATGCAGTTATTGATTTTTTAAGACGTGTATAATACTGCAATGATAACTCCTTTTTCAATTAATAGGTTAGAATACATGGTATTATTCTGCCTTCAAAATTGACAACTACACTGTTTCTCACAGAAATTCTGAAGGTTTTATTCTGCCTAAGATGAAGCTTTTTGAGATTTCAGATCTGTATCATTCCTAGATCACTGAAACTTGAGATTCAGTGTACCTAAGCGCTATTCAGAAGGCAGAATGCATAATAAATCTTAAAAATTTTAGAAAATAAAACAGTATCGCAATTTAATACAGCTTTTTCCATTTTTATAATTTGTGGACATTTTCTTGGTGGACTCTGTATTTTCTACTTGTTAATTTTGATTAAATGTTACAGATGTGCAATCCTTAGGGAAAAGTTTCCCTTTTAAATTTGAGGGAAATATAAAATCATATTCCCTTCATATTTTAACCCAATTCATATTTTAAAAAGAGTATTTCCATTGATTCCCCTAGTATTTTCTCTACCTAAGACATAATGCTGTACTCTGCAACAAGGTATCCGATTACTCTGATACTTTTAATTACCAAGCATTTAAAATCAGGCAGACAAAAAAAAGAGAATTTGGGACCCAATATATATTAACCAAAATAACATGGAAATTTACAAAGGAGTAAGTATTTGGGTTCCTTATTAGTATAAAAATTTAGATAATTGAAAATTCTGAAAAATTGACGATGATCTTAGCTAAAATAGTGTTCAAATGCGTTTAGAAAAACAGTTCAAATGCTGTTACATAAAACTAAAAACATTCAAAAGTTTCTAAACTAAAGAAAGTGCTAAAATAGTATGTGTTTGTACTATAACCAAGCTCCAACAGGATCGGTGACCCTAATAATAAAACACTACCACGTGGGCAACACACTGAAGTCCCCACCCAGTATGGGAGTTTCTCTGTCCTTTCAATAAATAGTGCATTACACACAAAAAAAGTCTACCTCCTTTAGTGGATTCGTGAATGGTCACTTATCCCTGGAGAAGTTTTTGGATAGGTGTGAACACATGGTTTTATTCACTTATTGGGAATAAAATCAACTATGTCTACTGCATTTGGCCGAGCACTGTACACAAGCGCTTGAAGTCTCAGGATTGCTCAGTAGTCAAGGTCCCTCCAATTATGACGAAAAAGTTCTGAGGCTGATGTCATTAATGACAATTTGACATGCTTGCTTCCCTGAATTTGCTTACCCCTTTAATGTAAAAATTAGCCATTTGGTCAATCTACAGATTCAATGAAATAACCATTAAGTTAACATCATTCTTCTCCGACCTCGAAATTACAATAAAGAATTCATATGAGCCGACCTCGTTGGCACTGCCTGTAACCCGGCGCCTTTGGGAAGCTGAAGTGAGTGTATTGCCTGAGCCCGCGGGTTCGAGACCTACCTGGGCAGCGAGACCTCATCTCTACAATAAATCCAAAAATCGGCCGGACGAGGTAGCGCATGCCTGTCATTCAGGCTACTTGGAATGCTGAGGCGGAAGGATCACCGGAGTCCAGGAGATCGAGGTTGCGGTGGCCAGGAGCAGCCAATGCACTCCAGTCAGGGTGAAAGAATGAGTCTCCCACTCAAAAAAAAATGAAAGAATTCATATGAAACCATAGACAATCAAGAATAGCCAAAAGAATCGTATCAAAGAAACAAAGCAGGAGTTATCACTGTTCTAGACTTTAAACTTTACTATACGTTTACACTAATCAACACAGCCTGGTATTAGTACAAGTATAGGTCCATAGGCCAATGGATCAGCACAGAGAATGAAATCATCAAATTCTCAGTCAAGTCATCTTTGCAAAAACCTCGAAGACCCACTGGTTAATGGAGAACATATTCATTAAATAATTCAGGGAAAAGGCTGACAACATGCACCAGATTGAAACAAGGCCCCTATCTAACACCATACACATTAACTCTAAATGGATCAGAGACCTAAACATAAAACACCAAATTATAATAATCTTAGAAATCGCAGGAGACACCATTAGGGAAACTGGAACCTGAATATAATTCCTCTTCAGAACACTAAATACTCAACACTTATAATGTAAGTTAAACAAGTGGGATCTCATAAAATTAATATACTTCTTCAAAACAAAAGAAACCATCAGAAGAGCAGGGATACATCCGACAGAATGGGAAAAACGATTCTCCACCTATATATATGTAAAAAGGCATAACATCTAGGATCTACAAGTAACTCAAACACTCAGAATAATCAGACAAACCTTCGCTTTGAAAAATGTGCAAAATACGTGATTGGACAATTTTCATGAGAAGAGATACGAGCAGCCAGCAGACACATGAAAATAGCTCAGCCTCATTCATCATCAAAGAAATGCAAATGAAACCACTTTGAAATACCACATACCCCCTGTAAGACTGGCCATCATTAACAAAACAAACAATAACAGTTGTAAGTAAGAATTTGGAAAAAAATATATCCTTCTACACTGCATGTGGACTGAAAAGTAGAGCAACACCTTTGGAAAACAGTGTGGTGGTTTGTAAAGAAACAAGATATTGACCTACCATGTGACTCAGCAATTCCCCTGTAGAGAATACACCTGGAGGAACTCAAATCATTTTACGAAAAAGATACCTGCG
>NW_007128291.1:0-6631 GCF_000164805.1 Carlito syrichta
CTGGGATCTCTTCAAATTAATACACTTCTGCAAAACAAAAGGAAACATCAGAAGAGTAGGGAAACATCCTACAGAATGGGTAAAACGATTCTCAAACTATATATCTAAAAAAGCATAACATCTAGAATCTACAAGAAACTCAAACACTCAGAAAAATCAGACAAACATACCCTTTGAAAAGTGTGGAAAATACATGATTGAACACTTTTCATAACAAGCGACAAGGAAAGCCAGCAGACACATGAAAATTGCTCAGCCTCCCTCATCATCAAAAAAATGCTAATGAGACAACTTTGAAATACCACATGCCCCCTGTAAGACTGGCCATCATTAATAAAACAAACAATAACAGAGGCTGGTAAGGATTTGGGGGAAAAAAATTCTCCTACACTGCAAAGCAGAGCAACATCTTTGGAAAACAGTGTGTTGGTTTCTGAAGGGACAAAATATTGACCAACCATGTGAGTCAGTATTTCCCCTGTAGAGAATGTACCTGGAGGAACACAAATTATTTTACCCAAAAGATTCCTGCACAAATATGTTTTTTGGCAGCTCTAATCACAATTGCAAAAAACATGGTGCCAAATATTGTTGGCCATCAAAGCTGGAATGGATAAAATAAATGTGGTGGATACACAATGGAATATCATGCAGTCATAAAAAAGGACATATAGAAGGATTTTACAGAACGTTTGATGGATATGAGTAGGATATTTTCAGTTATTTATCACAGAAACAAAGAGCAGACTTCCATATGTTCTCACTCCTTAGCTGAACTTGATCACTTATAGTGCTGTAAGAAAGTGATTGGCAGTAGTGGAAAACTGTTTACGGGGAGGGGTGAGATTGGCAGTGGAGGGATAGTGCTAAGGAAGAGAGGGGCATACCTCATCAACCAGGGATCCTATATAATCAACGATTGTATATCTAACTGTGAATTGTATTCTAATTTTTTTTAATTTAAATAAATAAATAAATAAATAAATAAACAAGCCTAAGATGTAAAACATGCGACTGACTTATTTGTTTATTCTCTCTTTCATTCTTTTTTACTATAAAAATGGTTGCAATTCAGGGTTGGGCCTAGAAATGTTCATTATGCAGTTATTGATTTTTTAAGACGTGTATAATACTGCAATGATAACTCCTTTTTCAATTAATAGGTTAGAATACATGGTATTATTCTGCCTTCAAAATTGACAACTACACTGTTTCTCACAGAAATTCTGAAGGTTTTATTCTGCCTAAGATGAAGCTTTTTGAGATTTCAGATCTGTATCATTCCTAGATCACTGAAACTTGAGATTCAGTGTACCTAAGCGCTATTCAGAAGGCAGAATGCATAATAAATCTTAAAAATTTTAGAAAATAAAACAGTATCGCAATTTAATACAGCTTTTTCCATTTTTATAATTTGTGGACATTTTCTTGGTGGACTCTGTATTTTCTACTTGTTAATTTTGATTAAATGTTACAGATGTGCAATCCTTAGGGAAAAGTTTCCCTTTTAAATTTGAGGGAAATATAAAATCATATTCCCTTCATATTTTAACCCAATTCATATTTTAAAAAGAGTATTTCCATTGATTCCCCTAGTATTTTCTCTACCTAAGACATAATGCTGTACTCTGCAACAAGGTATCCGATTACTCTGATACTTTTAATTACCAAGCATTTAAAATCAGGCAGACAAAAAAAAGAGAATTTGGGACCCAATATATATTAACCAAAATAACATGGAAATTTACAAAGGAGTAAGTATTTGGGTTCCTTATTAGTATAAAAATTTAGATAATTGAAAATTCTGAAAAATTGACGATGATCTTAGCTAAAATAGTGTTCAAATGCGTTTAGAAAAACAGTTCAAATGCTGTTACATAAAACTAAAAACATTCAAAAGTTTCTAAACTAAAGAAAGTGCTAAAATAGTATGTGTTTGTGCTATAACCAAGCTCCAACAGGATCGGTGACCCTAATAATAAAACACTACCACGTGGGCAATACACTGAAGTCCCCACCCAGTATGGGAGTTTCTCTGTCCTTTCAATAAATAGTGCATTACACACAAAAAAAGTCTACCTCCTTTAGTGGATTCGTGAATGGTCACTTATTCCTGGAGAAGTTTTTGGATAGGTGTGAACACATGGTTTTATTCACTTATTGGGAATAAAATCAACTATGTCTACTGCATTTGGCCGAGCACTGTACACAAGCGCTTGAAGTCTCAGGATTGCTCAGTAGTCAAGGTCCCTCCAATTATGACGAAAAAGTTCTGAGGCTGATGTCATTAATGACAATTTGACATGCTTGCTTCCCTGAATTTGCTTACCCCTTTAATGTAAAAATTAGCCATTTGGTCAATCTACAGATTCAATGAAATAACCATTAAGTTAACATCATTCTTCTCCGACCTCGAAATTACAATAAAGAATTCATATGAGCCGACCTCGTTGGCACTGCCTGTAACCCGGCGCCTTTGGGAAGCTGAAGTGAGTGTATTGCCTGAGCCCGCGGGTTCGAGACCTACCTGGGCAGCGAGACCTCATCTCTACATAAATCCAAAAATCGGTCGGACGAGGTAGCGCATGCCTGTCATTCAGGCTACTTGGAATGCTGAGGCGGAAGGATCACCGGAGTCCAGCAGATCGAGGTTGCGGTGGCCAGGAGCAGCCAATGCACTCCAGTCAGGGTGAAAGAATGAGTCTCCCACTCAAAAAAAAATGAAAGAATTCATATGAAACCATAGACAATCAAGAATAGCCAAAAGAATCGTATCAAAGAAACAAAGCAGGAGTTATCACTGTTCTAGACTTTAAACTTTACTATACGTTTACACTAATCAACACAGCCTGGTATTAGTACAAGTATAGGTCCATAGGCCAATGGATCAGCACAGAGAATGAAATCATCAAATTCTCAGTCAAGTCATCTTTGCAAAAACCTCGAAGACCCACTGGTTAATGGAGAACATATTCATTAAATAATTCAGGGAAAAGGCTGACAACATGCACCAGATTGAAACAAGGCCCCTATCTAACACCATACACATTAACTCTAAATGGATCAGAGACCTAAACATAAAACACCAAATTATAATAATCTTAGAAATCGCAGGAGACACCATTAGGGAAACTGGAACCTGAATATAATTCCTCTTCAGAACACTAAATACTCAACACTTATAATGTAAGTTAAACAAGTGGGATCTCATAAAATTAATATACTTCTTCAAAACAAAAGAAACCATCAGAAGAGCAGGGATACATCCGACAGAATGGGAAAAACGATTCTCCACCTATATATATGTAAAAAGGCATAACATCTAGGATCTACAAGTAACTCAAACACTCAGAATAATCAGACAAACCTTCGCTTTGAAAAATGTGCAAAATACGTGATTGGACAATTTTCATGAGAAGAGATACGAGCAGCCAGCAGACACATGAAAATAGCTCAGCCTCATTCATCATCAAAGAAATGCAAATGAAACCACTTTGAAATACCACATACCCCCTGTAAGACTGGCCATCATTAACAAAACAAACAATAACAGTTGTAAGTAAGAATTTGGAAAAAAATATATCCTTCTACACTGCATGTGGACTGAAAAGTAGAGCAACACCTTTGGAAAACAGTGTGGTGGTTTGTAAAGAAACAAGATATTGACCTACCATGTGACTCAGCAATTCCCCCTGTAGAGAATATACCTGGAGGAACTCAAATCATTTTACGAAAAAGATACCTGCACCAGTATGTTTTTTCGGGTCTTATCACAATTGCAGTAAAACTTGGTACCAACCATGTTGCCCATCAAAGCTGGAATGGATAAAATAAATGTGGTATATATACAGTGGAATATTATGCAGCCATAAAAAAGGCCAGATATAAGGATTTGTAGAACGTTTGATGTATATGTGGTAGGTCATTTTCAGTGATTTATCACAGAAACAAAGAGCAGAGTGCCATATGTTCTCACTTATGAGCTGAACTTTATCACTTTGAGTGCTGTAAGAAAGTGATTGGCAGTAGTGAAAAACTGTTTATGGGGAGCGGTGAGATTGGCAGTTGAGGGATACTGCTAAGGAAGCAAGGGGAATACTTCATCAAACAGGGAGCCTGTGTAATCAGTGATTGTATATCAAACTGTGAATTGTACTCTAAACTTTTCTAAAAATTAAAATAAATAAATAAATAAACAAATCTAAGCTGTAAAACATGCAACTGACTTATTTGTTTATTCTATCTTTTATTCTGTTTACTTTAAAAATGGTTACTATTCAGGGTTGGGCCTAGAAATGTTCATTATGCAGTTATTGATTTTTTAAGAAGTGCAAAATACTGCAATGATAACTCCTTTTTCAAATAATACGTTAGAATACATGGTATAATTCTGCCTTCAAAATTGACAACTACAGTGTTTCTCACAGAAATTCTGAATATTTTATTCTGCCTAAGTTGAAACTTTTTGAGATTCCAGATCTGTATCATTTTCTAGATAACTGAAAATTGAGATTCAGTGAACCTACGCGCTATTCAGAAGGCAGAAAGCATAACAACTCTTAAAAATTTTGGAAAATAAAACAGTATCGCAATTTAATACAGCTTTTTCCATTCTTATAATTTGTGGACATTTTCTTGGTGGACTCTGTATTTTCTGCTTGTTAATTTTGGTTAAATGTTACTGATGCGCAATCCTTAGGGAAAAGTTTCCCTTTTATATTTGAGGGAAATATAAAATCATATTCCCTTCATATTTTAACCTAATTCATATTTTCAAAAGAGTATTTCCATTGAATCCCCTAATCTTTTCTCTACCTAAGACATAATGCTCTACTCTGCAACAAAGTATGCGATTTCTCTGATACTTTTAATCCCCAAGCATTTAAAATCAGGCAAACAGAAAAAAGAGAATTTGGGACCCAATATACATTAACCAAAATAAAATGAATATTACAAAGGAGTAAGTATTTGGGCTTCTCATTAGTATTAAAAATTTAGATAATTGTAAATTCTGAAAAATTGACGTTGATCTTAGCTAAAACGGTCTTCAAATCCTTTTAGAAAAACAGCTCAAAGGCTGTTACATAATACTAAAAACAGTGGTTGTGCTATAACCAAGCTCCAACAGGATCGGTGACCCTAATAATAAAAACCTACCACGTGAGCAACACACTCAGTTCCCTTCCCAGTATGGGAGTTTCTCAGTCCTCTCAATAATTACTGCATTACAAAAAAAAAAAAAAAACTCAAACAGAATACCACGTTTAGTGGATTCTTGAATGGTCACTTATCCCTTGAGAAGTTTTTGGATAGGCACGAACACTTGATTTTATTCACTTCTTGGGGATAAAATCCAGTATGTCTACCGCATATGTCAGAGAACTGTACACTAGCCCTTGAAGCCTGAGAATTTCTCAGTAGTCAAAGTCCCTCCCATTATGATGTCAAAGTTCTGAGGCTGATGTCATTAACGACAATTTGACATGCTTGTTTCCCTGACTTTGCTTACCTCTTTAATGTAAAAATTAGCCATTTGTTCAATCTACAGATTCAATGAAATATCCATTCAGTTAACATCATTCTTCTCAGACTTGGAAATTACAATAAATAATTCATATGAGCCGGTCTCGTTGGCACAGCCTGTAATCCCGCACTTTGGGAGACAGAGGTGAGTGGATTGCCTGTGCCCGTGGGTTTGAGACCCGCCTGGGCAGTGAGACCTTATCTCTACAATAGTTCAAAAAATCAGCCATAAAAAAAGGACAGATATAAGGAATTTGCAGAACGTTGATGGATATGTGCTAGGTCATTTTCAGTGGTTTATCACAGAAACAAAGGACAGAGTTCCATATGTTCTCACTCATGGGCCTAACTTGATCACTTTGAGTGCTGTAAGAAAGTGATTGGCATGAGTGGAAAACGTTTATGGGGAAGGGTGAGTATAGCAGTGGAGGGATAATGCTAAGGAAGCGAGGAGCATACAGGGACCCTGCGTAATCAGTGATTGTATATCTAACTGTGAATTGAGACCACCCGGTTGTTTTCAGGAGTTGAAGGTCCATTCCCTCCTTCTTTCTTTGTTGTTTGACAGGACCCACTAGCATGAAGTTCTGAGAATATGACAGGCATGGCTGACTCTAGGGATCCATTGTTCGTTTCACTCAGATTGACGTTTCAGCTTAAAACTTAACACAGTTCAAACTCAAGTCACATTTGGGAGCCTTATACATGATACAAACTTCTTTATAAGATTTTATAGTATATTTGTAGAATTAGCATGTACATTTAGAGAGTTGTTTCCAGCTTTAAATGGTATAGATGGTTATCTAGACTTACCAGAAATGGCCCAGCACAAACTTTGGACTGGGCCACATTCCTAAGAGCCCAACGTCATCTTTGGGCTGGGCTGCATTCTTTTAAACCACTTCTTTAGTTACAATTAGTGTACGTTTTTTTCTATTTATAATAGAAACTGAATTTATTTTATTCATACAAAGTATTATAGAATAGTTTACTCTACGTCAGGGAATTATGTTAGTTCAAGCTTGATCAAACATGATACTTTGAGGTTCTATAGAATAAAACTAACCTTAGAAATATCCTTGTTCCCACTTTCTAATAATTGCAGTTT
>NW_007128292.1:0-7344 GCF_000164805.1 Carlito syrichta
GGTACATAGTTTAGAAAATATGATTCAGGACACATTTCTTGTAGGTTTGGGCTACCTTAACCATATATGATTAGAGCCAGGAAAGGTGAATACAAAACATAGGAGAACTTACCAGGAAAGTGGCAAGGGAGCACAGTAATCCTAGGGCAGCTAATAACCTGGGGCATCAACAGTTAAACCACTATAGTATGGGACCTACTCACAATAGGAGATGAAATATAAATCATCATCAGCACAACAATAATGACAAGGCCACCAAGAAGTACCACTTCAGTTAACATTTACAACATGCAATGCCAGTGTCACTGTGCCACTTTAATGGTAAGGTTCATCAATGGGCTGGGGTCACATCACATGTAAAGGGGCAAGGCCTCAAAGTGAGGCCTATGGGAGGTTCCACAAGTCCTAGTGTTTTTAAGTGCCTGTAGTGGCCAACCTGGTTTTCACAACACAGCATCCGCAGGTTACCGGTATACAAGTTCAAACTTCTGGAAAGGCCTAACTAAATATTAAGTTGAGGGACTTTCATCATGTCCCCCTCCATGAACCCAGCACATATCTTTTGCCATCAACTGAATCCCATGAGAAAACCTGGTTTGGAGCATCCATTCCCATAGAATGAGAGAGGTGAGTGCATGTGTGCAGTGGGTCACCCACAAAGTCACAGGACTCTGGAGTCCAAGGGCCCTGAGGTGCTCCTTGGGTGGCCTTGAGGCATAGCTTGAAGGAGAAAAGGTTGGGTCCAGTGGTGGGAGGGCAGGAAAGAAATGGAGGTGGAGAAAGAGAAAATAAAGTAGTGTATCATCACCATGGAAAATCAGTAATTACTTTTCAAAATTTTTTGATATAATTTACATAACAATTCACTCGCAACATGTCGTATGCAATTCAGAGGCATTTAATACATTCACGAGTTGGTGCAACTATCACAACTATCTGATCAATTACATTTTTAACATCCCCAAAAGAAACCCCAGCACAAATTAGCAGTCAGTCATTCCCTATTCTGTCCTCCTTCTGGCCTCAAGCACTCACCAATCTCCTAAGTTCAATATGTTCATCCACTTTTCTGTTCTTTTTTTTTAATCTCATATTTATTTATTATTTTTGAGTTGGGGTTTGACTTGGTTGCCAATACTGGAAAACAGTAGCATGATCATGGCTAACCGACCCTCAAATTCAATTCTTTCTGCCAATTCAAATAAATGGAATCACAATATGTGTCTGTGGTATCTGGTTTTTTTCACTTAGCATAATAGTTTGAAGGTTCCAGTGAGTATCAGTACTTCCTTCATTTTTATTACTGTATAGTATACTATTATATTAATATACCATATTTGCTTATCTGTTCATCAGTTGCTAAACATTTACATTGTTTCCATTAATAAGTTACATTTATTGAGGTTTTATTCTCTGCCAGTTATCACCTGGTTAAACTGATCCATTTCCATTTTACAGATAAGAAGGGAGACTGTATCAAGAATTCACCCAAGATTAAGAGCTAGAAAGTAGGGGAGCTGGGATTTACATGATAGATCACTGGAAAAACACAAAAGGGGAAATTCACCCTTTTCCCAGCGTTTCAAAGCCACCCACTTCCCTTCTCCCTTAGAGACACCTACTTTTGCCACTTTGAGAACTAATCCAGAAAAATTATTTATTTATGCCTCAACATGACTGTATCATGAGTTATTGAGTTTTCTATAGCATACTAAATTCCTATATGTATTTGCGTTACTTTATTCATAATTTTCCTGGTATTTTACCTTTTATATTTACCATTTCTCTAGAATTTTTTGATTTAAAAAGTTTTTCTTTTTCTTGCTTTTTAAGACATTACCCATTATGTTCATCCACTCTTCTTTTCTTTTATTTTAAATCTCATATTTATTTATTATTTTTGAGTTGGGGTTTGACTTGGTTGCCAATACTGGAAAACAGTAGCATGATCATAGCTAACCAACCCTCAAATTCATGCACTTAATCAAGCCTCTTGGCTCAGCCTCGCTAGTAGCTGGGAATACAAGTATGCATGACCACACTAGACTTTGTTTTGTTTTGTTTTTTGGGGGTTCTTTGAGATGAGGTTCCTCTACGTTGCCTAAGCTGGTCTCAAAATTCAGGGCTTAAGTGATCCTTTTCCCTCAACCTCCCAAAGTTCTGGGATTACAGGCATTAGCACCTTGCCTAGCCTGTTTTTATTTGTTTGTTTTGAGTTGGAGTCTCACTCTGTCACCCAGACTGGAGTGCAGTGGCACACTCACAGCCACCCCAGCATCCACCTGCTGGGCTCAGGCAATCCTTCCACCTAAACCTTCCAAGTAGCCAGGACTATAGGTGCATGCTATCACACCCAGATAATTTTTTATTGATTTATTGTAGAGATGAGGTCACACCAAGTTGTCCAGGCTGTTCTTGAACTCGTGGGCTCAGACAATCCTCTTACCTCAGCCTCTCAAAGTGCGGGGATAACAGTCTTAAGCCACTTCATCTGGTCTGTTTTTTTTAAATAAAATATTGAAAAAAATGGTGGCTTACTTTCAAGATTTCCTGACTCTGCTCCCCTGACTTTTATCCTTTGTATTTGTTGTCCCTCCTGGCAGTTTCTCCTTTGTTGTAAGTCACATCCTGGAAAGGAGCTCTGGTTGCTCAGGTATAGAGGGGCTAGGCAACTTCAGCCCTTCAGCCTTCAGCCCTATAATTACTCACTTTGGGACCGGGCATACCCCTTGCCGTTTCAGCTGCGGTTCTCAAACTGGCCCACTTTGCTTCCAGTGAACACCTGCTGGCATTTTAAAGGTCTCCTGTCTGCCCCTCTCCGTTGTGTTGATGGTCATACCTGGCAGGTCTGGTGTCTATTGGTTTGCTCCACCCTCTGTGCTGGGGTTCAAAAGAACTTTGTCCTCTAGTTTGGTGGAAATGCTATGCAGGTTTTAGTTTTTCTGAGCTATTTCCATGAGAGGATTTCAGGAAATTCAGAAAGTACACTGTAGTCTCCATCTTTTTCAAGTCCACCTCAATCTTTTGATGTATTTTAAGTGGAGAAGCCCTGAAGTTTTCAGTTTCCTGAAGCAGAGCACCATTTGCCCAAAATAAGTTAAGACTCTGAGTCAGACAAGACTTTCTGAGTCCCTCAGTCTGCCACAGCACTTTATGCCTATACTTGTTTCTTCCGTGTCTTGAGTGGGAGTTAAAACAGCCTAGAAGGGTTTATGGGTTGGTAAGCATTTGGTCACTATTAGAGGTGGAAGAATCCTGCTAAGCAGGTGAAAAATCTAGAGACAGGCTCTGGTCAGGAAGCTGTATCTTTTCCTTCCATTTTCACTTCTCTTTGTTCCTACTTTCTAAACATGAACAAAACCAAATCTCCAATCCGACCTCCTCCCCATCTCACACATACAAAAACTAGTCCATGCAGTTTTCATCTCAGTTAATGGCAATGCCATTTTTCCAGTAGCTCAGGGCAAAACCATTGAAGTAATTTGACTCCTGTCTATCCTCCCAACTGCATACCCAGAAAATCAGCAAATTCCATTTGCTCTACCTTCATACTGAATCTAGAACCTAGCTACTTCTAACCACATTCCTCCATATTCATGTTAGTTCAAGTTTTCATCATTTCCTGCCTAGATTACTGAACTATCCTTCTAACAATGCAAAGGTTCCCATTCATTTTTTTAAAAAACATTTTTTATTTTAAAATTGTGGGGTACAGTTAAGCGCTAGGTATACAAATATGCATCATTCAGGCACCCTTGTTGATAAGGGTTGTGGTTCCCAAACTTTCTGGACTCATTGAGCCCTACCTCACTCACGGGCCAAAAAAACACTAAACAGTCGCATTTATTAATTAGGTGACAACAATTTGGTAAGTATTTATGCCTGTAGTAAGCTAAATAATTGTGACCCAAAAAGAAGAGGTCTTACTCTCTGGAACCAGTAAATTGTACTATATTTAGAAGATGATCATTGTTGTTGTTTTAAATTTATTTTAAAATTGTGGGGTACAGTTAAGGGTTAGTTATATGAATATTCATTGTGATGGTACCCTTGTTGATGAGGTGTGCCCCCCGCCTTCCCCAGGCAGATATCGATTACCATTAATTCCAACTCCCTGCCCCCACCATAGTTTCCCACCACTGTCAATCCTTTTCTTATACTATTACAGTAGTTGTTCAAGGTCCACTTATGAGTGAGAACATGTGATATTCAGATATTTGTTTCTGTGAAAGATCACTCAGTATTATAAACTCTAATTCCATCCAGGTTGCTGTGAAGTTCACGATTTTATTCTTCTTTATGGCTACGTAATATTCCATCATGTATATGTACCACATTTTTTTATCCAGTCCTCTTTTGATGGACAGTGCGGTTGGTTCCATGATCTTGCTATTGTGAACAATGCTGTGATAAACATACGTGTGCAGGAATCTTTTTTATAGAGTGATTTGAGTTCTTCCAGGTATATTCCCAGTAAGGGGATTGTGGGGTTATAGGGAAGGTCTATTTCTAGAGCTTTTAGGAATCACCACACTGATGACCACAGAGGCTGTGCTAGTTTACACTCCCACCTACAGTTCAGAAGTGTTCCCTTTTCCCCACATCCTCTCCAGCATCTGTTATTTTTTGAGTTGTTGATGATAACCATTCGGAACAGAGTTAGGTGGTATCTCAGTGTAGTTTTACTTTGCATCTCCTTGATGACTAGTAAGGCTGAACATTTTGTCATGCATCTGTTGGCTGCATGTATGTCTTCTTTTGAGTAGTATCTATTCATATCTTTTGCTCACTTTGTAAAGGGGCTGTTTGTTTTTTTCTTTTCAGCATATTTGAGTTCCTTGTAGATCCTAGATATTAGGCCTTTGTCAGACATGGAGTTGTCAAATATTTTTCCCAGTCTATGGGCTGTCTCCTGCTCTCTTGATAATTTCTTTGGCTTTGCAGAAGCTTTTCAGTTTAATGAGGTCCCACTTTTCTATCTTATCTCTTATGGCCTGTGCATTTTGGGTTTTGCTCAGGAATTGGTTGCCAATTCCAACTTCCTTCCATAATGGTCTCTCCTGCATTTTCTAAGGTTCTCATGGTTTGAAGTTTTACATTTAGGTCTCTGATCCATTTAGAGTTAATTTTTGTGTATGGGGATACACAGGGGTCCTGTTTGAAACTTCTGCATGTGGGTCAGCCAGTTTTCCCAGCACCATTTACTGAATAGGTTCTCATATCACAGTAGTAGGTGGTGAGTCACAGTGTCAAAGATGAGTTGGTTGAGAAATTGAGGTTTTCCTTCTGGAAGTTGAATTCTATTCCATTGATCTATATGCCTGTTCTTGTAGAAAATGATTCTTTGGATGTGATTACATATATTGATATGAGGAGATTATTTTTGACTATTAAAGTGAGCCCTAATTCAACCATATATGTCACTATAATATGAAGAGAGATGAAAATTTAATACAGGCTGTTTGCCTGGGTGGTTGCCGTAGGAAGATGGTGACGGCATAGATGGATCCATGAGACTCTCCAAACGTGAGTTCACAAAAAGATTCTTACTTTTCTTCCTGCACCCCCTGTCCACCACCAGCCACACTGAATGAGGCCTGGGGACCTTTGGTCCCACACAGGGCCAGATATTGCGGACCGATCACGGGTGCTCCACTATATGTGATTCCAGCCAGCTGGGGAATCCAGAATCCCAGATCCCAGCCCCCTACCTGGCTACATTGTCACGACCAGCACCCAGCACCAAGCTGCCGGTCACCAAGAGAGGCTCTGGGCACCCGCCCCTCAGAGATACCTGTACGATTTCTGGCTGAAGTGCCCAGTGAGGGACCCAGAGCCACCAGCTGCCCTCTGGAGATCTGAATCCCCGGGCCCACCCTGGCTGAGGCACTCAGCGTGCGACCGCAAGCCTGTGTAAGGGAGCAGAACCCCAAGCTGGTGTAAGGTGCTGATCAGAGGCTTCTAGCTCCAGAGGAGGGAATGCCTGGCCCTCCTCCACCTCAACCTGCTGGTGGCACCCCAGATCCAGTGACCAGCTGTGGAGCTGGTCCCACCTAGAGACCCACACGAGAATCCCTAAAAGTGAAAGTAAAACTACCACCTCTGCCATTTTCAAGGCATATTTGCATTGCATTGCCCCACCCACCTATCAGAGCTTCCACCTCGGTTCCCACGGTGACGTGGTTAAAGAGGAGACAAAGCCACTCCCCTACACTGAACAGAGACCAGTGTAACAGATCTCCCAGGCAGCAGGCTAGCTGCCTGCAACAAAAACACAGGGGAGAGGCTGGAGATTAGAGCTCAAGGGACTTTATCCACTAAGGGACGAGAGAAAAATCTACACAAATGAAGAAAAACCAAAAGAAGAATATGGGTCTCTCCCAGCCTCCTGGAAGGACAGACACTGAGAAACTAATGTCGGAATGCAAACAATGAAGAGCCCCCAGAATGACCGGTCTCAAACTACAAACCTAGACATAGAGACATTAATGGAGAGATTTAAAAGAATTGAGGAGACTCAAGAAGAAACTAGAAAGGAGCTGATATCTGAGATAACAGTAATAAAAAATACTGTGAATGAAATAAATAACAAACTGATAAGCAGAATTACCCAAGCAGAAGAAAGAATCCCAGAGCTTGAGGACCAAAATATAGAACTAACCCAAACTCTCAAAAACATAGAAAACAAGCTCAAAAAGAGAGAAAAAAACCTGCAAGAGATGAGCGATTATTTCAAGAGACAGAACCTAAGAGTAACTGGACTTCCTGAGGCAGAAAGAGAGACAGAGACCACACTGAAACAAACATTCCATGAAATCACTCAAGAAAACTTCCCTTATCTAATCAATGATGCAAAAATTCAAACTCAAGAGATTCAGAGAACCCCTGCAAGACAACAAATGAGAAAACCAACTCCTAGACACATAATAATTCGCCTAAACAAATTAGGCATAAAAGAAAAAATCCTAAGGGCAGCAAGAGAAAAGACCAGATCACCTACCAGGGAAAACCAATTAGAATAGTAGAAGATTTATCTACAGAAACCCTGCAGGCTAGGAGAGATTGGAGCCCTATCTTCAAAGTTCTAAAAGGTAAACAATTTCAACCAAGAATAACCTACCCAGCCAGATTAAGCTTCATCAGCGAGGGAGAATTAAAATCTTTCCCAGATATCCAACCCCTAAGAACGTACGCTGCCACCAAACCACCTCTACATGAAACACGTAAGAAAGTACTAAACACAGAAGAAAAGGGGGAAAAAAGAACAACGTTTTTCACAAGAGTACAGGAAAAAGAATAAAGTACACATGAACCAACCCCAAGAACAAAAGAAAGACAATAAAC
>NW_007128293.1:0-638 GCF_000164805.1 Carlito syrichta
AATCCACAACAAAGAAAAAAGTTAATAAAAAAACAGACCCAGAAGTAACAGATTTGGTTAAAAAATTATAACAATTATTATAACTATACTCAAGACTACAGAAGAAAGATTGCACATTTAAATGGGAATATGAAAAATATGAGACCCATTTAAACCTATTGAGAAAAAACTGCAATGTCTGAGTTGAAATACACTAAACAGAAGCAACAGCAGATTAGACAAGGCAGCAGAAAACATTAGTGAACTTACAGACAAAGTAGTTAAAATTATCCAAAATGAAAAGAGAAAAAACAATGAATAGAGTACAAGAAAGATGTGAGACATATTGTGAAGCAACCTAAAATATGCATAATTGGAGTTCCCAAAGAATGAGTAAAGAAAGTATGAGAGACAAAAAATATTTGAAGAAATCTGGCCAAAAATTTTCCAAATTTGATATAGACTATAAACCCATAGATCCAAGTTGAAAGAATCCCAAGAAAAACAAATCGAAAAATTATACCAAGGAATATCATGATGAAATTGCTCAAAATCAGTGATTAAAAAAATATCTTAAATGCAACCAAACAAAAATACTTAAAAAAAAAAAAAACCCAGAACATTAAATATGAAAATAATATAGCACTTCTCTTTGGAAA
>NW_007128294.1:0-4666 GCF_000164805.1 Carlito syrichta
GCAGCTTTATTCATAAGTGCCAAAACTTGAAAGCAACCAAGATGTCTTCAACACAGGAATGGATAAACAATACTAGGTCTATACAATGGGATATTATTCATCAAAAAAAAATAAGTTGTCAAGTCACAAAAGACATGAAGAACTCTTAAATGTATATGGCTAAGTGAAGGAAGTCAATCTGAAATCATACAATCATACTATATGATTCCAACTATATGACACTCTAAAAAAGACAAAACTACAGAAACAGCAAGGTCAAGAAAGGGAGGGGGGGATAAATAGGCAGCACACAGAAGAGTTTTAGCATGATGAAACTAACTTAATACTGTAAAGGTATACAAACGTCACTCTACATTTGTTAAAGCTCACAGAATGTACAACGCATAAGTGAGTCTTAATGTAAACTATGGACTTAATATCTGAATACTGTCTCATCAAATATAACAAACATGGCACACAAAGGCAAGACACTGATAACAGGAAACTGGATGAAGCAAAAGACTGCATATGTGAACTCTACTTCCTGTTCAATTCTATCTACTTAAAACGGTTCTAAAAAATAAAGTCTCTTAATTTTAAAAAATTCAACAGAGGAAAAAGGGATAAAGTGGCACAAAACTGTTAAGGATTCTTTTTTATATACACATATACAATTTTGAAATAAAAAAGTATCACTTACCTGGGCTCGGTGGCTCAGCCTGTGATCCCACGCCTTTGGGAGGCTGAAGTGAGCGGATTGCCTGAGCCCCCGGTTTCGAGACCTGCCTGGGCAACTTGGCAAGACCCCATCTCTACAATAAAAATGAAAAATTAGCCGGGCATGGTAGTGCACACCTGTAGTTCCAGCTACTCAGAAGGCTGAGGTGGAAGGATCACCAGAGCCCAGCAGGTTGAGGCTGCGGTGGCCAGGAGTGGCCACTGCACTCCAGTCTGGGTGACAAAGTGAGACTCCAACTCAAAAAAAAAAAGAAAAACTATCACTTAAAAAAATGAAACATAAAGACTTTTTGAAGATGAACAAACACTGAAAAAATTTACCATTAGTTGACCTGAGGACTAAGAAATCCTCAGATAAAAGGAAAAATGATACAGATGGAAATTGGGATCTATACAAATGAATGAAGTGCATAGGGAGTGATATGTCACTATAATAGATTTTACTCTGATTTAATTGTTTTTAATTAACTTTTTAATGCAAAATAAGTAACAATGCATTTTGGGGCTGATAACATGTAGAAATAAAAGGTAAAACAATAGGAGCACAAAGGCTGGAAGGAGGGAAACAAGTAAATTGTGATGATTTTCTCATACTCTATGTACAGTGATATAATGCTACTTATAATGAGAATGTGACATATTAAAGCTATAAATTATAAACTCCAAAGCAGTCATGAATATGAGTGTTAGAACTAATAAGCCATCAAAGGAGACAGATAAAATTATTTTTAAAAACAATGGAACAGAAAGCAGAAATAAAAAGGATAGATGGGACGAATAAAAAATAAATGGCAAGATGGCAGATTTAAACCTACCCATATCAATAATCACACCAAATTACAAGGCAGAGATTATCTGAGGAAGTAAGATCCAAGTACACGCTATATCTACATGAAACCCACTTAATAAAGTCACAGGCTATCAGTAAAATAATTTGAAAAGTTAACAATTATCAAAAGAAAGCTGAAGAGACTATATTAGCATCCACCAGAGTGGATTTCATAGCAAAGAGTATTACTAAGAATGAAGAGGGTCTTTCACATTGATGATCAAGTCAATTCATCGAGACAACATTAGAATCATAAACATTCTTATACCTAATAGCATAGTTTCAAAATATATGAAACAAAACTGATAGAACCAGAAGGAGAAGATAGACAAATCTACAATCACTGTTAAATATTTCAACATTCTGTCAACATTGATATAATACATAGAAAACCAGTGGAAGTAGAGAACAACACTATCATGTAACTTGATTTAATTGACATTTGAGGAATATTTGAGGAATATTCCTCCTCAAAACACAATATATATTATTTTCAAGTGCACACGTAACCATTAGAAAGTTATATCATATTCTGGACCATAAAATAGGTCTCAATAAATTAAACCTTCAAATCATAATGTGGTCTCTGAACACATGGAATCAAATTAGAAATGAGTGACAGAAAGATATCAAGAAAATGAACAAATATCTGGAAATGAATTAAAACACTCCTAAATGAGTCAAATAAAAAAATCAAGAGAAAATATTTAAGTGAATGAAAACAAAAATATTACATATCAAGATTTTGGGATGCAGATAAAACACGATTTAGGTGGACATTTATACCACTAAATGCTTGTATTTCAAATACTCATAATTTCATAATTAATGAAGTATAACTTTAAAAAAGTAGTTGTCATGTGTGGCTTCTAAAGTCAGTAGTATCATGTTATAGTAATTTTTTAAGCACAACCTAGAGTTTATTTTCCAGTTATTTTACAATATTCCCTCTGCAGGTTAAAGTTTTTGCTTAGAAAACAGCAAGGTGTGGTAGATAAGAGATTCAAAATAGGTTTGCGTTCTGGCTATGATATAGAAGTATTGGACCTATTAACTTCTTTAGTTTTGTTTTGGTTTTTCATTCACCCCTATGAAGAAGAATTAAAACTGCCTATTTCACAGGATTGTTTCAATTGATAAATTCATTTAAAAACCTCAAGTCTTTTCTGATATGCAGTAGGTACTCAATAAATACTAGTTATCTTCCTATTACTATGTTATATTAAGTTTGCAAAAGTTAGCACTCTACACAGTATCCAGTACTGGTCATTTTATATATGCTTTATAAAAGATTCTATCAATTGCAAATTACCTGTGCCTTACTGTAGTGAATTTATTTAAATCCCATTGCCTTTAACAACTGCAACATACCACCCAGTAAGAAGTTATCAGCAAGGTCCATATCAATACAAACTAAGAGAATCACCAATACCTTTTGTAAATATATAACCATTTGCTGATGTTAATGATTCAAACTGCAAAACTGTCATATATTAGTAAAAAAAGGCATCACTAAATGCTTTATCTAAAGAATCATTTATTACCTTGATACTGGTAATATATTTACAATTAATTTTAAGAAATTTCTCAGTAAATGCTTCCACCTCTTCTGAAGTTGAAGATACACCTCTTGCAGGCCGAATTCCAGTAAAAGGAGATGCGGGATTTGCTTCTTTTGGATGGACTGCATCAGGCTTCTTTAAAAAGAAAAAAAGTCATTTCAGAAAACTACATAAAAATGAGCACATTATTAAAGTCAAATGAATACATTTCCCAAACAAATTTCTGTTCCTTCTCACCATATTCTGGAGGTAGCCCAAAATATTCTTATGTTAAAAATCACAAAAAGAACTGGCACTGTTTTCATGTTCAATAAAGATCTCAGATACAGCTTAACTTACATTTTTAGTCATTTGAAATAGGGAGACTCATACATCTATTTAAGTAAGTCATCTAGAAAGTATACTACATCTCTCGTGCTCCCACTCCACACACATGCACATGTACACACATATGCGTGTGAGCTCAGATGTTGCTGAATTAAACCATTGGTCCTCATAAAACCATATAATACAATATCCATCAGGTGTTAAGAGTAGAGAAAAGATAAAGCTTGTCTATGGTACCTAGGTATAGAGTAGAACCCATTGACTGGAAGAGCTTCTTAAATCACAAGCTACAAAGAGCTGACAGACACCATTCTACCAAGTATCAGATCACAGCTTAACTTTTTTGGTGCCACTGATCATATTCACAGTGAAGCCTATGAATGCCCTCCTAAATTTTTTTATAATGCTTAAAATAAAATATATAGAATTATAAAGAAAAATAATTATATAGAAACATAACATCAAAAATACTTTTAAAAAACTAATTGGAGGTGTAGTTATATATCACTTCATATATACATTAAATAACACAAGATCTAGTGTTGACTCTGATAATTACAATTTTGAATATGAGTGTGATATATTGGCCACAAACAACATTTTAACATATCTAAGCAATTCTAAAGTGATCTGAAAATACCTGTAAGCTCTACTGAGGACAAAGTCACAGGTATGCCAGGTATTATTATGGTTTGCTGCTTATATTCTTAATTTTTAAAAGTGTTATGCATCACTGAAAATTTTTTATATCCAAGTATATAGGCCCTTAAAATCCTACTCATAAATACTCTCCCAAAGTTCAACATTCTTTATATGTGGGAAAGCTATACAGGTGCATTTTGACCTTTGTTTTAAATACCTCCAAAACATTGTATACCTTGTGAATAAATGCAGCACTGCCTTGTAGAGCAATTTTCACAATAGCAAGGTTTTTCAAGTTTCGAGTTAAAATCTGCCACTTTCTAACTTCTTCCTAAACAAGACTGCCTCTTCTTCAATCTTATGAACTCTGAGATATGTGAAAGGAGCTATCAAACCTAAACATATTTTTGGCTACTAATAAATGGACCTAATTCCTTCAATCCTTATGAGGGCAGAATTTTTAGACCTCCTTTCATGTTTTCCTAAAATGTAAGACTAAATCCCTAGCATTGGGTCAGATACTCAACAGACATTTGTTGAAGGAAATACAGACAAGTCATGGATATTGCAAAACAACAATATTTGATAT
>NW_007128295.1:0-15086 GCF_000164805.1 Carlito syrichta
ATATCAAATATTGTTGTTTTGCAATATCCATGACTTGTCTGTATTTCCTTCAACAAATGTCTGTTGAGTATCTGACCCAATGCTAGGGATTTAGTCTTACATTTTAGGAAAACATGAAAGGAGGTCTAAAAATTCTGCCCTCATAAGGATTGAAGGAATTAGGTCCATTTATTAGTAGCCAAAAATATGTTTAGGTTTGATAGCTCCTTTCACATATCTCAGAGTTCATAAGATTGAAGAAGAGGCAGTCTTGTTTAGGTAGAAGTTAGAAAGTGGCAGATTTTAACTCGAAACTTGAAAAACCTTGCTATTGTGAAAATTGCTCTACAAGGCAGTGCTGCATTTATTCACAAGGTATACAATGTTTTGGAGGTATTTAAAACAAAGGTCAAAATGCACCTGTATAGCTTTCCCACATATAAAGAATGTTGAACTTTGGGAGAGTATTTATGAGTAGGATTTTAAGGGCCTATATACTTGGATATAAAAAATTTTCAGTGATGCATAACACTTTTAAAAATTAAGAATATAAGCAGCAAACCATAATAATACCTGGCATACCTGTGACTTTGTCCTCAGTAGAGCTTACAGGTATTTTCAGATCACTTTAGAATTGCTTAGATATGTTAAAATGTTGTTTGTGGCCAATATATCACACTCATATTCAAAATTGTAATTATCAGAGTCAACACTAGATCTTGTGTTATTTAATGTATATATGAAGTGATATATAACTACACCTCCAATTAGTTTTTTAAAAGTATTTTGATGTTATGTTTCTATATAATTATTTTTCTTTATAATTCTATATATTTTATTTTAAGCATTATAAAAAAATTTAGGAGGGCATTCATAGGCTTCACTGTGAATATGATCAGTGGCACCAAAAAAGTTAAGCTGTGATCTGATACTTGGTAGAATGGTGTCTGTCACTCTTTGTAGCTTGTGATTTAAGAAACTCTTCCAGTCAATAGGTTCTACTCTATACCTAGGTACCATAGACAAGCTTTATCTTTTCTCTGCTCTTAACACCTGATGGATATTGTATTATATGGTTTTATGAGGACCAATGGTTTAATTCAGCAACATCTGAGCTCACACGCATATGTGTGTACATGTGCATGTGTGTGGAGTGGGAGCACGAGAGATGTAGTATACTTTCTAGATGACTTACTTAAATAGATGTATGAGTCTCCCTATTTCAAATGACTAAAAATGTAAGTTAAGCTGTATCTGAGATCTTTATTGAACATGAAAACAGTGCCAGTTCTTTTTGTGATTTTTAACATAAGAATATTTTGGGCTACCTCCAGAATATGGTGAGAAGGAACAGAAATTTGTTTGGGAAATGTATTCATTTGACTTTAATAATGTGCTCATTTTTATGTAGTTTTCTGAAATGACTTTTTTTCTTTTGAAAGAAGCCTGATGCAGTCCATCCAAAAGAAGCAAATCCCGCATCTCCTTTTACTGGAATTCGGCCTGCAAGAGGTGTATCTTCAACTTCAGAAGAGGTGGAAGCATTTACTGAGAAATTTCTTAAAATTAATTGTAAATATATTACCAGTATCAAGGTAATAAATGATTCTTTAGATAAAGCATTTAGTGATGCCTTTGTTTACTAATATATGACAGTTTTGCATTTTGAATCATTAACATCAGCAAATGGTTATATATTTACAAAAGGTATTGGTGATTCTCTTAGTTTGTATTGATATGGACCTTGCTGATAACTTCTTACTGGGTGGTCTGTTGCAGTTGTTAAAGGCAATGGGATATAAATAAATTCACTACAGTAAGGCACAGGTAATTTGCAATTGATAGAATCTTTTATAAAGCATATATAAAATGACCAGTACTGGATACTGTGTAGAGTGCTAACTTTTGCAAACTTAATATAACATAGTAATAGGAAGATAACTAGTATTTATTGAGTACCTACTGCATATCAGAAAATACTTGAGGTTTTTAAATGAATTTATCAATTGAAACAATCCTGTGAAATAGGCAGTTTTAATTCTTCTTCATAGGGGTGAATGAAAAACCAAAACAAAACTAAAGAAGTTAATAGGTCCAATACTTCTATATCATAGCCAGAACGCAAACCTATTTTGAATCTCTTATCTACCACACCTTGCTGTTTTCTAAGCAAAAACTTTAACCTGCAGAGGGAATATTGTAAAATAACTGGAAAATAAACTCTAGGTTGTGCTTAAAAAATTACTATAACATGATACTACTGACTTTAGAAGCCACACATGACAACTACTTTTTTAAAGTTATACTTCATTAATTATGAAATTATGAGTATTTGAAATACAAGCATTTAGTGGTATAAATGTCCACCTAAATCGTGTTTTATCTGCATCCCAAAATCTTGATATGTAATATTTTTGTTTTCATTCACTTAAAATATTTTCTCTTGATTTTTTTATTTGACTCATTTAGGAGTATTTTAATTCATTTCCAGATATTTGTTCATTTTCTTGATATCTTTCTGTCGCTCATTTCTAATTTGATTCCATGTGTTCAGAGACTACATTATGATTTGAAGGTTTAATTTATTGAGACCTATTTTATGGTCCAGAATATGATATAACTTTCTAATGGTTACGTGTGCACTTAAAAATAATATATATTGTGTTTTGAGGAGGAATATTCCTCAAATATTCCTCAAATGTCAATTAAATCAAGTTACATGATAGTGTTGTTCTCTACTTCCACTGGTTTTCTATGTATTATATCAATGTTGACAGAATGTTGAAATATTTAACAGTGATTGTAGATTTGTCTATCTTCTCCTTCTGGTTCTATCAGTTTTGTTTCATATATTTTGAAACTATGCTATTAGGTATAAGAATGTTTATGATTCTAATGTTGTCTCGATGAATTGACTTGATCATCATTGTGAAAGACCCTCTTCATTCTTAGTAATACTCTTTGCTATGAAATCCACTCTGGTGGATGCTAATATAGTCTCTTCAGCTTTCTTTTGATAATTGTTAACTTTTCAAATTATTTTACTGATAGCCTGTGACTTTATTAAGTGGGTTTCATGTAGATATAGCGTGTAGTTGGATCTTACTTCCTCAGATAATCTCTGCCTTGTAATTTGGTGTGATTATTGATATGGGTAGGTTTAAATCTGCCATCTTGCCATTTATTTTTTATTCGTCCCATCTATCCTTTTTATTTCTGCTTTCTGTTCCATTGTTTTTAAAAATAATTTTATCTTGTCTCCTTTGATGGCTTGTTAGTTCTAACACTCATGTTCATGACTGCTTTGGAGTTTATAATTTATAGCTTTAATATGTCACATTCTCATTATAAGTAGCATTATATCACTGTACATAGAGTATGAGAAAATCATCACAATTTACTTGTTTCCCTCCTTCCAGCCTTTGTGCTCTTATTGTTTTACCTTTTATTTCTACATGTTATCAGCCCCAAAATGCATTGTTACTTATTTTGCATTAAAAAGTTAATTAAAAAAATTAAATTAGAGTAAAATCTATTATAGTGACATATCACTCCCTATGCACTTCATTCGTTTGTATGGATCCCAATTTCCATCTGTATCATTTTTCCTTTTATCTGAAGATTTCTTAGTTCTCAGGTCAACTAATGGTAAATTTTTTCAGTGTTTGTTCATCTTCAAAAAGTCTTTATGTTTCATTTTTTTAAGTGATAGTTTTTCTTTTTTTTTTTTGAGTTGGAGTCTCACTTTGTCACCCAGACTGGAGTGCAGTGGCCACTCCTGGCCACCGCAGCCTCAACCTGCTGGGCTCTGGTGATCCTTCCACCTCAGCCTTCTGAGTAGCTGGAACTACAGGTGTGCACTACCATGCCCGGCTAATTTTTCATTTTTATTGTAGAGATGGGGTCTTGCCAAGTTGCCCAGGCAGGTCTCGAAACCGGGGGCTCAGGCAATCCGCTCACCTCAGCCTCCCAAAGGCGTGGGATCACAGGCTGAGCCACCGAGCCCAGGTAAGTGATACTTTTTTATTTCAAAATTGTATATGTGTATATAAAAAAGAATCCTTAACAGTTTTGTGCCACTTTATCCCTTTTTCCTCTGTTGAATTTTTTAAAATTAAGAGACTTTATTTTTTAGAACCGTTTTAAGTAGATAGAATTGAACAGGAAGTAGAGTTCACATATGCAGTCTTTTGCTTCATCCAGTTTCCTGTTATCAGTGTCTTGCCTTTGTGTGCCATGTTTGTTATATTTGATGAGACAGTATTCAGATATTAAGTCCATAGTTTACATTAAGACTCACTTATGCGTTGTACATTCTGTGAGCTTTAACAAATGTAGAGTGACGTTTGTATACCTTTACAGTATTAAGTTAGTTTCATCATGCTAAAACTCTTCTGTGTGCTGCCTATTTATCCCCCCCTCCCTTTCTTGACCTTGCTGTTTCTGTAGTTTTGTCTTTTTTAGAGTGTCATATAGTTGGAATCATATAGTATGATTGTATGATTTCAGATTGACTTCCTTCACTTAGCCATATACATTTAAGAGTTTTTCATGTCTTTTGTGACTTGACAACTTATTTTTTTTTGATGAATAATATCCCATTGTATAGACCTAGTATTGTTTATCCATTCCTGTGTTGAAGGACATCTTGGTTGCTTCCAAGTTTTGGCACTTATGAATAAAGCTGCTCTAAACAGTCATTGTAGCTTTTGTGTGGATGTAAGTTTTTATCTCTTATGGTAAATACCAAGGAGCATGATTGCTGACTGGTATAGTAAGACCATGTTTAGCATAGTTACAAACTCTCAAACTGTCTTCAAAACAGCCTGAGCCATTTTATATCCCATAAGCAGTGGGTTTTCTACATCCTTGCTAGCATTCATTGTTTTCGGTGTTTTAGATTTTTAGGCATTCAAATAGGTCTGTAGTAGTATGTCATTGTGTAAATTTGACATTTCTATAATTATATATTACGTTGAGCATCTTCTTATATGCGTATTTACAATCCAAATGTTGTCTTTAGCATTTCCTTCATTTTTGAAAGATATTTTCACTAGACGTAGAATTTCAGGTTGACAGGGTTTTCTTTCTCTTTCAGAACTTTAACTGTGTTACTCTATTGTTTTCTGACTTGTATTTTCCAAAGAGAAGTGCTATATTATTTTCATATTTAATGTTCTGGGTTTTTTTTTTTTTTTTTAGTGTTTTTGTTTGGTTGCATTTAAGATATTTTTTTAATCTCTGATTTTGAGCAATTTGATCATGATATTCCTTGGTATAATTTTTCGATTTGTTTTTCTTGGGATTCATTCAGCTTGGATCTATGGGTTTATAGTCTATATCAAATTTGGAAAATTTTTGGCCAGATTTCTTCAAATATTTTTTGTCTCTCATACTTTCTTTACTCATTCTTTGGGAACTCCAATTATGCATATTTTAGGTTGCTTCACAATATGTCTCACATCTTTCTTGTACTCTATTCATTGTTTTTTCTCTTTTCATTTTGGATAATTTTAACTGCTTTATCTGTAAGTTCACTAATGTTTTCTGCTGCCATGCCTAATCTGCTGTTGCTTCTGTTTAGTGTATTTCAACTCAGACATTGCAGTTTTTTCTCAATAGGTTTAAATGGGTCTCATATTTTTCATATTCCCATTTAAATGCACAATCTTTCTTCTGTAGTCTTGAGTATAGTTATAATAATTGTTATAATTTTTTAACCAAATCTGTTACTTCTGGGTCTGTTTTTTTATTAACTTTTTTCTTTGTTGTGGATTATTTTTCCCATACCTTGTGAATTATGATGGGGTACCAGATACCATGAACTTTGTCTTGTTGAGTACTGGGTATTTTTGTATTTCCATATATATGCTTGTACTTTTTTGTCTTGGCACAGTTAAGTTTCATGACCCTGTCATGGATTTCCCACCCACCCATCTACCTCCCTCCTCTTCTCACCTCTCACCCTTCCCCCAAATGTGTGGTCATTTGGTAATGGCTTGTTCTTAATCTTTGTTAGGTAGAAGCAGAGAGCTGCTTTTAGTGTGTAGCTAATTTTCCCCTTACTGAGACAATACCCTTCTTAGTATTCTGAGGACCTGTAAATGCAAGGATTTTTGTGCTGGTTAGTAAGAACACAAACCATTCCTGTTTCGGGCATTGTTTCCTTTACTCCTTTCCAGTGCTCTTTTCTCATTCTTGGGTAGATGCTGTTCACATCGGTGATTATGTAGCAGAAGGAAAGAAGCTTAAAGAATATATCAGTGTTTCTTTTCAATAATAGCACATAAGGGTGAATTCGCAGATGTTACTTTTCAGTTGAAAACTTGAAAGGAACCCTGTGTAAACTTCCAAAACCTTCTCACTGGGTACTACTCCTTTATCTCTTCCTTTTCCTACCTGTGGCCTGGAAACTTTCTCCACTCAGTATGCCCAGGCAATCATAGAGCTAGTCTTACTTTTTTCTCCTTGTTCACATATTACTGCCTAGCATTCCAGTATCTGACAGTAGTTATTTCATGTATTTTGATTATGTGGATATGTGTTTAGTAGTTTCAGGCAGCATTAGTTCTTGCCTAAAAGCAGAAGTTTATTTGCGAGTATCTGAGGAATAATTTTATTTAAGAATGAAAGCAGAGTTAAGATTCTTGGCAGGATTAGGAGTGATCTGTAGTTTGGTGTTCTTAGAACAGTTTCTTATTGTAGGGTGGCTCTATGTATTCTTACAGGAGGAAGTAAGCAGGAATGATGCTTTTATATAAGTTGTTTTTTCTTGTTTCATTTTATGTGTGTTGATTTAATAAATGTTATTTGCATAAAAATTATAAAAACTTATCATAAAACAATTATAATGGTTATAGTGGTAAATTTCCTTTTGCAGGTAGACTATTTTCTTTTTTTTTTTAGGTTTTTATTCTTTTATTAATGTTTCCTGCTTGTCAAGTCATTGTCCCCATACTTCCCTTTAGTTCTCTTTTTTTTTTAATCGATTTTTAAAATTTTGATATAGTGGGGTACCGTCAAAGGTTAGGTATACAAATATGCTTCATTCAGGCCCCCTTGTTGATAATTGGAGTCACCCCGTCTCCAGACAGATGTTTACTACCATTAGTCCCATCCCCCCCATAGTTTCCCAACACTGTCAGCCATTTTCTTATAGTAGTGCATTGGATGATCAAGGTTCACCATATGAGTGAGAATATGTGGTACTCAGATCTTTTTTCTGTGAGAGGTCACTTAGTATTATAGACTCTAGCTCCATCCAGGTTGCTGCAAAATTCATGATTTTGTTCTTTTTTATGGCTGCATAGTATTCCATTGTGTATATGTACCACATTTTTTAAATCCAGTCCTCTTTTGATGGACAGCGTGGTTGGTTCCAGGTTCTTGCTATTGTGAACAATGCTGCAATAAACACTCGCGTACAGGTATCTTTTTGATAGAGTGATTTGAGTTCTTCAGAGTATATTCCCAGTAGGGGGATTGCAGGGTCATATGGGACGTTGATGTTTAAAGCTTTTAAGAATCGCCACACTGCTTTCCACAGAGGTTGCACTAGTTTACACACCCACCAACAGTGTAGAAGTTTTCCCTTTTCACCACACACTCTCCAGCAGCTGTTATTTTTTGAGTTGTTGATAATTGCCATTCTGACTGGAGTTAGGTGATATCTCAGTGTGGTTTTGATTTGCATCTCCCTGATGATTAGTGAGGTTGAACATTTCTTCATGTGTCTGTTGGCTGCTCGGATGTCTTCCTTTGTGAAGTGTCTGTTCATATCTTTTGCCCACTTTATAATGGGGTTGTTTGTTTCTTTCTTTTCAACACATTTGAGTTCCTTGTAAATCCAGGATGTTAAGTCTTTGCCAGATCTGGAGTTTTTTTAATTTTTCCCAGTCTGTAGGCTGTCTTCCTGCTCTCTTGATGGTTTCTTTGGCTTTGCAGAAGCTTGTCAGTTTAATGAGGTCCTACTTGTCTATTTTATCCCTTATGGCCTGTGTGTTTCGAGTTTTGTTCAGGAATTGGATGCCATTTCCAATTTCCATGAGAGTATGCCCTTCATTTTCTAAGGTTCTTATGGTTTGAGGTTTTATATTTAGGTCCCTGACCCATTTCGAGTTAATTTTTGTATATGGGGATAGATAGTGGTCCTGTTTCAATCTTCTGCATGTGGTCAGCCAGTTTTCCCAGCACCATTTACTGAATAGGTTCTCCTCTCCCCAGTGGTAGGTGGTGGAGGCTTTGTCAAAGATGAGTTGGTTGAGAAATTGAGGTCTTGCCTCTGGAATCTCAATTCTATTCCATTGGTCTATATGCCTGTTCCTATACCAATACCAAGCTGTTTTGATGATTGTAGCTTTATAGTAAAGTTTGAAGCCTGGTAATGTGATACCACCTTTTTTTTTTTTTTTTTTGCTGAGAATTGTTCTGGCAATTCTTGGTCGTTTGTGTTTCCATATGAATTCCTGTTTTGTTTTTTCTAGGTTTGAGAAGTATCTTGCTGGTAATTTGATGGGTATTGCATTGAATCTGTAGATTGCCTTGGGTAAGATGGACATCTTCACAATGTTGATTCTTCCAATCCATGAGCATGGGATATTTTTCCACTTCTTTGTGTCATCTTTGATTTATTTGAGCAGAGTTTTGTAGTTTTCATTGTAAAGGTCTTTCATATCTCTACTTAGGAAGTTGCCAAGGTATTTTACTTTTTTGTGGCTATTGTGAATGGAATTGTGCCTCTAATTTGGGTTTCTGTTTGTTTATTATTGGTGTAAAGAAATGCGATTGTCTTTTGCACATTTATTTTATATCCTGAGACTTTGCCGAAGGCTTTTTATCAGTGTAAGGAGGTTTTTAGCAGATTCTCTTGGGTTTTCAAGGTACACAATCCTGTCATCTGCAAAGAGAGATAATTTGACTTCCTGTTTTCCTATTTGGATACCCCTGACTGCCTTCTCTTCTCTGATTGCTCTAGCCAGGACTTCCAATACTATATTGAACAGGAGGGGTGAGAGTGGGCATCCTTGTCTTGTTCCAGATTTCAGGGGAAATGTTTCCAATTTTTGTCTGTTTAGGAGTATGCCGGCTGTGGGTTTCTCATAGATGGCTTTTACTACTTTGAGGTATGTTCCCTGAATGCCTAGATGTTCGAGGGTTTTTATCAAGAAGGGGTGCTGGATTTTATCAAAAGCTTTTTCTGCATCTAATGAAAAAATCATGTGGTTTTTGTTTTGACTTCTGTTGATGTATTTAATTACATTTATGGTTTAATGAATGTTGATCCAGCCTTGCGTCCCAGGGATGAATCCTACTTGGTCATAATGGATGATTTTTGAGATGTGTTTTTGTATCCGGTTTGCTAGGATCTTGTTGAGAATTTTAGCGTCTAAGTTCATCAAAGATATTGGCCTGTAATTCTCTTTTTTTGTTGGATCTTTACCTGGCTTGGATATCAATGTGATGTTAGCTGTATAAAATGATTTGGGGAGGGTTCCATCTTTCTTAATCGCCTGGAATATCTTCAGTAGTATTGGTATCAGCTCCTCCTTAAATGTCTTGTAGAATTCTGCTGGAAAGCCATCTGGTCCGGGGCTTTTTTTTTAGGTAGGTTTCTTATTACATAGTCAATTTCCTTGATTGTTATTGGTCTATTTAGGGTCTCAATTTCTTCTTGTTTCAACCTAGACAGGTTGTGTGATGACAGAAAGTCCTCCATTTCCTTGAGGTTTTCAAGTTTGTTTACATACAGGTGTACTTAGTAGTCTCTAATGATCTTTTGTATTTCTTCAGGGTCAGATGTGACTTCATCTTTTGTGTTTCTGATTGTGCTTATTTGGTTTTTTTCTTTTTCTTGGTCAGTCTAGCTAGGGGACCATTGATCTTGCTTATCCTTTTGAATAACCAGCTTTTTGTTTCATTGATTTTTTTGTATTGTCTTTTTGTCTTCTGTGTCCTGGATTTGGGCTTTTATTTTGGTGATCTGGATTCTTCTGCTGAAATTAGGGGTTTTGTGATCTTGCTTTTCCAGCTTCCTTAAAGGGTGGCTTGTTAGGCTATTAATTTGTGCTCCTTCCATTTTCTTCATGTGTGTTTGTAGGGATATAAATTCCCCTCTTACTACAGCTTTTAAGGCATCCCAGAGATTTTGGTATGATGTTTCTTCATTTTCATTTGTTTCCAGGTATCTTTTGATCTCCGTTTTGATTTCATCATTGATTCAGGAGTTGTTTAGCATCATGCTGTTTAGTGTCCATGTCTTTGTGGATTTTGGGGGACCTTGTCGGTGTCAATGTTTATTTTTATTCCACTGTGGTCTGAGAAGGTGCATGGTAGAATTTCAGTCTTCTTAAATTTGGTTATGCTTGATTTATGGCCGATAATGTGGTTGATCTTGGAATACATCCCGTGTGGTGATGAGTAGAATGTATATTCTGTGGTCTTTGGATGGAGTGTTCTCTAGGTATCATTTAAGTCCAATTGGTCCAGAGTCACATTGAGGTTCCGAATCTTGTTGCTGATTTTTTGTCCCGATGATCTGTTGAGTGTTGTGAGTGGGGTATTAAAGTCCCCAATTATGATGGTGTTAGAATCAATATCTTTCTTTAGTTTTTCTAGGAGTTGCTTTGTAAAAGTTGGTGCACCTATGTTAGGTGCATATATGTTTAGGATAGATATTTCTTGTTGATGGAGTGAACCATTTATCATTATGTAGTGACCCTCTGAATCTTTTTAAGTTTTTGATAGTTTAAATGGTATTTTGTCTGAAATCAGGATCGCAACTCCTCCTTTTGTGTTCCATTCGCCTGAAAATTTGTTTCCCATCCTCTTACTTTGAGTCTGTGCAAGTCCTTTCTCGTGAGATGGGTGTCTTGAAGGCAGTATATTGTTGCCTGGTGATATTTTATCCATTTTGCCATTCTATGTCTTTCAGTGGTGCATTTAGTCCATTCACATTCATGCTAATTATTGAAATATGAGAGTTCGTCCCTATCATAGAGTTTTTATAGAGTTGTTCTTCCACTTGGTTTATTGTCTTTCTTTTGTTCTTGGGGTTGGTTCATGTGTACTTTATTCTTTTTCCTGTACTCTTGTGAAGAACGTTGTTCTTTTTTCCCCCTTTTCTTCTGTGTTTAGTACTTTCTTACGTGTTTCATGTAGAGGTGGTTTGGTGGCAGCGTACGTTCTTAGGGGTTGGATATCTGGGAAAGATTTTAATTCTCCCTCGCTGATGAAGCTTAATCTGGCTGGGTAGGTTATTCTTGGTTGAAATTGTTTACCTTTTAGAACTTTGAAGATAGGGCTCCAATCTCTCCTAGCCTGCAGGGTTTCTGTAGATAAATCTTCTACTATTCTAATTGGTTTTCCCTGGTAGGTGATCTGGTCTTTTCCCTTGCTGCCCTTAGGATTTTTTCTTTTATGCCTAATTTGTTTAGGCGAATTATTATGTGTCTAGGAGTTGGTTTTCTCATTTGTTGTCTTGCAGGGGTTCTCTGAATCTCTTGAGTTTGAATTTTTGCATCATTGATTAGATAAGGGAAGTTTTCTTGAGTGATTTCATGGAATGTTTGTTTCAGTGTGGTCTCTGTCTCTCTTTCTGCCTCAGGAAGTCCAGTTACTCTTAGGTTCTGTCTCTTGAAATAATCGCTCATCTCTTGAAGGTTTTTTCCTCTCTTTTTGAGCTTGTTTTCTATGTTTTTGAGAGTCTGGGTTAGTTCTATATTTTGGTCCTCAAGCTCTGGGATTCTTTCTTCTGCTTGGGTAATTCTGCTTATCATTTTGTTATTTATTTCATTCACAGTATTTTTTATTACTGTTATCTCAGATATCAGCTCCTTTCTAGTTTCTTCTTGAGTCTCCTCAATTCTTTTAAATCTCTCCATTAATGTCTCTATGTATAGGTTTGTAGTTTGAGACCAGTCATTCTGGGGGCTCTTCATTGTTTGCATTCCGACATTAGTTTTCTCAGTGTCTGTCCTTCCAGGAGGCTGGGAGAGACCCATATTCTTCTTTTGGTTTTTCTTCATTTGTGTAGATTTTTCTCTCGTCCCTTAGTGGATAAAGTCCCTTGAGCTCTAATCTCCAGCCTCTCCCCTCTGTTTTTGTTGCAGGCAGCTAGCCTGCTGCCTGGGAGATCTGTTACACTGGTCTCTGTTCAGTGTAGGGGAGTGGCTTTGTCTCCTCTTTAACCACGTCACCGTGGGAACCGAGGTGGAAGCTCTGATAGGTGGGTGGGGCAATGCAATGCAAATATGCCTTGAAAATGGCAGAGGTGGTAGTTTTACTTTCACTTTTAGGGATTCTCGTGTGGGTCTCTAGGTGGGACCAGCTCCACAGCTGGTCACTGGATCTGGGGTGCCACCAGCAGGTTGAGGTGGAGGAGGGCCAGGCATTCCCTCCTCTGGAGCTAGAAGCCTCTGATCAGCACCTTACACCAGCTTGGGGTTCTGCTCCCTTACACAGGCTTGCGGTCGCACGCTGAGTGCCTCAGCCAGGGTGGGCCCGGGGATTCAGATCTCCAGAGGGCAGCTGGTGGCTCTGGGTCCCTCACTGGGCACTTCAGCCAGAAACCGTACAGGTGTCTCTGAGGGGCGGGTGCCCAGAGCCTCTCTTGGTGACCGGCAGCTTGGTGCTGGGTGCTGGTCGTGACAATGTAGCCAGGTAGGGAGCTGGGATCTGGGATTCTGGATTCCCCAGCTGGTTGGAATCACATATAGTGGAGCACCCGTGATCGGTCCACAATATCTGGCCCTGTGTGGGACCAAAGGTCCCCAGGCCTCATTCAGTGCGGCTGGTGGTGGACAGGGGGTGCAGGAAGAAAAGTAAGAATCTTTTTGTGAACTCACGTTTGGAGAGTCTCATGGATCCATCTATGCCGTCACCATCTTCCTACGGCAACCACCCAGGCAAACAGCCTGTATTAAATTTTCATCTCTCTTCATATTATAGTGACATATATGGTTGAATTAGGGCTCACTTTAATAGTCAAAAATAATCTCCTCATATCAATATATGTAATCACATCCAAAGAATCATTTTCTACAAGAACAGGCATATAGATCAATGGAATAGAATTCAGCTTCCAGAAGGAAAACCTCAATTTCTCAACCAACTCATCTTTGACACTGTGACTCACCACCTACTACTGTGATATGAGAACCTATTCAGTAAATGGTGCTGGGAAAACTGGCTGACCCACATGCAGAAGTTTCAAACAGGACCCCTGTGTATCCCCATACACAAAAATTAACTCTAAATGGATCAGAGACCTAAATGTAAAACTTCAAACCATGAGAACCTTAGAAAATGCAGGAGAGACCATTATGGAAGGAAGTTGGAATTGGCAACCAATTCCTGAGCAAAACCCAAAATGCACAGGCCATAAGAGATAAGATAGAAAAGTGGGACCTCATTAAACCGAAAAGCTTCTGCAAAGCCAAAGAAATTATCAAGTGAGCAGGGAGACAGCCCATAGACTGGGAAAAATATTTGACAACTCCATGTCTGACAAAGGCCTAATATCTAGGATCTACAAGGAACTCAAATATGCTGAAAAGAAAAAAACAAACAGCCCCTTTACAAAGTGAGCAAAAGATATGAATAGATACTACTCAAAAGAAGACATACATGCAGCCAACAGATGCATGACAAAATGTTCAGCCTTACTAGTCATCAAGGAGATGCAAAGTAAAACTACACTGAGATACCACCTAACTCTGTTCCGAATGGTTATCATCAACAACTCAAAAAATAACAGATGCTGGAGAGGATGTGGGGAAAAGGGAACACTTCTGAACTGTAGGTGGGAGTGTAAACTAGCACAGCCTCTGTGGTCATCAGTGTGGTGATTCCTAAAAGCTCTAGAAATAGACCTTCCCTATAACCCCACAATCCCCTTACTGGGAATATACCTGGAAGAACTCAAATCACTCTATAAAAAAGATTCCTGCACACGTATGTTTATCACAGCATTGTTCACAATAGCAAGATCATGGAACCAACCGCACTGTCCATCAAAAGAGGACTGGATAAAAAAATGTGGTACATATACATGATGGAATATTACGTAGCCATAAAGAAGAATAAAATCGTGAACTTCACAGCAACCTGGATGGAATTAGAGTTTATAATACTGAGTGATCTTTCACAGAAACAAATATCTGAATATCACATGTTCTCACTCATAAGTGGACCTTGAACAACTACTGTAATAGTATAAGAAAAGGATTGACAGTGGTGGGAAACTATGGTGGGGGCAGGGAGTTGGAATTAATGGTAATCGATATCTGCCTGGGGAAGGCGGGGGGCACACCTCATCAACAAGGGTACCATCACAATGAATATTCATATAACTAACCCTTAACTGTACCCCACAATTTTAAAATAAATTTAAAACAACAACAATGATCATCTTCTAAATATAGTACAATTTACTGGTTCCAGAGAGTAAGACCTCTTCTTTTTGGGTCACAATTATTTAGCTTACTACAGGCATAAATACTTACCAAATTGTTGTCACCTAATTAATAAATGCGACTGTTTAGTGTTTTTTTGGCCCGTGAGTGAGGTAGGGCTCAATGAGTCCAGAAAGTTTGGGAACCACAACCCTTATCAACAAGGGTGCCTGAATGATGCATATTTGTATACCTAGCGCTTAACTGTACCCCACAATTTTAAAATAAAAAATGTTTTTTAAAAAAATGAATGGGAACCTTTGCATTGTTAGAAGGATAGTTCAGTAATCTAGGCAGGAAATGATGAAAACTTGAACTAACATGAATATGGAGGAATGTGGTTAGAAGTAGCTAGGTTCTAGATTCAGTATGAAGGTAGAGCAAATGGAATTTGCTGATTTTCTGGGTATGCAGTTGGGAGGATAGACAGGAGTCAAGTTACTTCAATGGTTTTGCCCTGAGCTACTGGAAAAATGGCATTGCCATTAACTGAGATGAAAACTGCATGGACTAGTTTTTGTATGTGTGAGATGGGGAGGAGGTCGGATTGGAGATTTGGTTTTGTTCATGTTTAGAAAGTAGGAACAAAGAGAAGTGAAAATGGAAGGAAAAGATACAGCTTCCTGACCAGAGCCTGTCTCTAGATTTTTCACCTGC